>NW_026856667.1:0-18184 GCF_026571515.1 Ruditapes philippinarum | reverse complement strand
GACTTGTGAAATAATGTCTTGGTTCACCGAAACCAAATCCTTTTACTGGCTGTGCTTTCTGTGAAAAAATATAATAATAAGAAAATTAACATTTGACATGCTTCAACCAAGGTAATTCAATACATATTTCATTTAACATTTCAGGCTATCATTCAACATTTACAGGTATTAATTTGCAGTTGTACAACAAACCCACTGCTCATTCAGTGTGAACTGAAAGTAATTTATAATAATAGTTTTAGGAACTTTACCAATTATTATTATATAATTATATATAATTTATTAATTATATGTAATTTTCTACACTTGTTCAAAATTTTAAGTACCTGTAGTATGCAAATGTTTGTCTATTAACAGCAAAATTAGGGAAATACTAAATCTGAATTTAACAAGGTAATCTTTATAAATTTTAATTGTAAACCAGACATGGTTGCATCAACTGTGTAAAAATAATTGGCCCCCTCAAAAAGGCAAAGAAATAAGATCTGAGTCAGCATATTTTCAGTAGGTATGTAGATACTTATTGCAATTCTGCAAACCAATTTTCTTTTGAAGGCCACATGCACTTAATTTTAACTTAATATGTATAAATTTTGTTTCACTTAGAACTATGCTTAATTCAGGGGAGACAAAACCAATTGTCTGTATTGCCCAGATTGTCCCATAGCATGATCTAAAAGGGATAGGGGACCATGTAACTGACCAATGAAAACCCTGAGATTTGAGACAGAGTTAAGCAAAAGGTTTTATTATCTCAAGGCAAGGTTTGATATTGATCCATCCACTGGTTCATGCCCATAAAAATCAGCGAATTTGCACTAAGTACTTTTTTCACTTTTAGGGGAATGGTGGCAGAGCACATAGAGAGGGGAAAACTGTGTTGCAGATAGGACAATGATGGAAATTCAGAAATGGATTTAACAGTCCATTTTTAAATCAAATTGTGAAACAATACCATTATCCTTTTCGGAATCCCACCCCAACTGAACCCCCTTCCCCCACCCCATTTTTTTTCTTTTGCAGGGAATCTTTTTTGTTAAGAAATAAGGGAAAATATTATTGATTTGGGAGGGGCCTAAATGGCCATTGAAAAAACATTGTGCTCAGATTACTTATAATCTAGTCAGTTACCTGTAAATGTTGCTCTATTTCTTCCTGTATAAGTTTGTTGGACTTGAAAAAAAGCTTCTGGGCAGAGACAACACCCATCATCAATGTAGCCAGCAGCAACCAGTTATATTCCTTCATCTACAATCAGGCAAAACTTATTAATTTATATCCTTACCTCTCTTACTGTGTAGCCCTGTATATCATAAATGGAACTTGTTCAATTTTTTTTCAATCTGGACAAAACCATTCAAATTTTAAGGGACAATTACAAAATATACCGTATTATTATTGAAAGACCATCGCCTAGTCAAAATATTTGATGTGCCAAAAGCAGCGGATTCTGAGATAATTTTTTATCCTGCTCTTGTCTATATCATCTGCTGGATGAAGCCTTGCCGGATAAAGTTATCTATCTCCAGTCATGATCACGTCACATGATGACGTCACATGTTTAGCAGCAAAACAAAACTACATATAGATGCTATTTTATCTGGGCAAAGTAAGAATGAAACCATTTAATTATCCTAAAACATGATTAAAAGCAGGATAAATCAAATACATGGTTGATGTCGGGATGGAGAATGTTTATCCGGTGAGTGAGAAAGTGTATCTTGGCGAGCTTTAGCGACATCAACCATATATTTTCTATGTTCTGGGTAGAGCCTAGAGGGGAGATACTGTTCATACACAAAACAGCACATTTATTTCAATGCACAGTACAATTAGCTTGTGACAGGTTTGAAACCAGGTGGATAGACATTCTTAGATTACTAGTCTGGCATGTAAACCCCCAGGCCCACACAGGTTTGCCACATTCAATTCAGTCTATGATATTACATGCAAGTTTTGAATTCACAATGTATATAGCTCATTTTCAATTCCTATTTTTGTTGTTGTTTTTCTAGTGATTATATAAACCACAAGATCTATGTTGCAGTTTGTAATTCTTTAGCCTTTTAAAACTAGTACGTGCTGAGTTGTTTTGAACATTACACTATTACAATAAATCATTGAATATCAATTCCCCACCCACATCTTCTTGCACTGACACTGTGCACAATACCGGTGTAGACTTTCTATTTAAAATCTACTAAATTACTTTTTATCACAAACTTTGCATAACAATAATGACAAGCAAATTTATTTTACAACATTACTATAGAAGTAAAATTATGATATATTTCTTTATATTCAATGATTACTTTACCTTGTAGTTTCGGTATTGCAGTCTAGCAGAACCGTCTTGTGTTAATACAAAGTGAAGTCATATGACTAAAAATGCTTGGTCACGTGAATCACGTGGACAACTTGAGCTTGCAATTTGATTGGTTCTATATTTAAGTCTACTTTCGGTTTCGATTTCAATAATAGCTGAACACCACTAAATATTTTCCTGTTTAGGTCTGACGACTATTTCTATAATGCTTAAATCTGGCTGGGATTCAGCTAAAATTAAGTAGATCTAATTAAATTCATTACAACTTTCATAAACGTTAATATTTTAATGTCTATTTTAAACACATTGACATTGAAAATTTGGACGTCAAAAGTGCAATACCTGACCTGTTATACTAGCTTTAATCATTTGCAGAATAAACAATACCTAAAATATCCAAAACTTCAGCCTTTGCTGCTAAAATATTTTATCATGTTAAAGATAAAAAAATAAGATAATAAAATAAAATAAGATATCTGTCAGGACACATGGTACTATAGTGTGGACAATTTAGGTAATTTTGATACCCTCCTCGACAGGCCTCAGATATGTGTCAACATTATTAGAAATAAACAGACTATTTTGTTAGTTAGGAGAAGAACCTAGTACTGAGTCAAATTTTCAGATCTCTAGGCTTGAAATTATGAAAACTATACGGAAAAATGTTCAAAAAGTGTCCGGCTGATGGTCCCCGACAGACATAAATTTTTGTACTGTTCCTAAATTCAAATTATCGAACCTTGCAAAGAACATTATCAAAATACTTTTTTATCTGTGCACAATCTGGGTAGAAGTAAAAGTCTTCTTATGTGTAATTTATGAAACTGTATGTTCAAACTCAAAGTACTAGATCAATTTGTCACATGACAAAGTTGTGAATGAATTAAACAATGAGAGATTACATTATCTCTCACAAAAAAGACTCAATCAAATGCAATTTTTACCAAGACATAAGGTAGACATTTTAGATTTTTGTTTTTATAGTAAAAGAGATTGTTTAAGACTGACTAACCATTCTGAGGGCTTATCTCTGATTTCTCGAGACCTGAGCAGGACAAGAGCATCACCAAAGCTGAACAAATTTAAACAACGTGTAATATACGGGACGAAGACACAGCAATATAGTAAATATAGTAGGACAAATGCATGTGAGATATAGGCCAAAAATATATTGAAAATAGAAAAGAGGTGTCTCATGTGGTTCAAGTACTAGTAAGACAAAGAAATAACAGAAATGAAAGAAAATAAAAAATAAATAAATAAACGTATGAAATGTAGGACATTTCCAAGATCATTAAGAGTATAAACATGAAAAAGGTGTATGCTAAGTCTTGAAAAAAATAGAACTTATGCCACTATTAAACACAACATATAAATGTAGAAATTGAAAAGAAGAAAAAGGGGGAAAAAAGATTATCAGCCACTTCCAGGGCTTTTCTGCCATTATCTACCAGACCATGAAGGTTATATGATGACCCAACCCCTCCTTCATCCCGGACAAGATTGACTTGTTTCTCTCCCATCTCAAACTTTCAACGGTGTCCTAACGATGCCTTCACCTCGGGTGGTCCCCGCTTGTAATGTGACGTAGGCTTCGAAAGTGTCACATTGAATTGTTCATGATAATGTGTTACTTATAGCGCTAAGTAAAACCCCTGTCACAATAGGGTGACGTTCTCACGGCGTCCAAAAAAAAAATTAATAAAAAAATCAGAACGCCGTAAGTGCGCAGTAAGGTCGAAAACATCGCCGCATAATCGCCAAAGCATCTGCATAGCATAGAACGCCGACCAACGGTCGGCATGCACAAAACAAACGCCGTCACTCGGTGTTCTGATAAGAGCGCAGTGTGATCGCAGTATTAACGTCGAAGAAACTCAGTAGCATCTCCTACAACGCTTGTACGGAGATTGTTCGGGATTTCTATTGCGCTTATACTGCGTGTGCTCGGCATGCTCAATTGCGCGCCATTGGTCGGCGTTCTATGCAATGCCACTACGGAGATGCTGCGGCGATTTTTACGATCTTACTGCGCTTTCCTCGGCGTTCTGAATTTTCATTGGACGCCGTGAGAAAGTCGCCCTAGTGTGACTACGGAATGCCGTTAGGGCCATCGCCTATGAATGGCTTGATCTGAAACGCGATACTCGACAGTACGATGATGAAAACGCGAAATCACGAAACTACGATGGTGAAAACGCGACAGTACGATGATGAAAACACGACAGTACGATGACGAAAACACGATAATACGACAATACGATGATGATAATACGATAAACTATCGTGTTTTCATCATCGTACTTTCGCGTTTTCACCATCGTAATTTCGTGATTTCGCGTTTTCATCATCGTACTGTCGTGTTTTCATCATCGTACTATCGCGTTTTCACCATCGTACTATCGCGTTTTCATCATCGTACTTTCGCGTTTTCATCGTCGTATTATCGCGTTTTCACTATCGAGTTTCAGATCAACACATTCATAGGTGATGGCCCTAACGGCATTCCGGAATGCCGTTAGGGCCATCGCCTATGAATGGTTTGATCTGAAACACGATACTCGACAGTACGATGATGAAAACGCGAAATCACGAAACTACGATGGTGAAAACGCGACAGCACGATGGTGAAAACACGATAGTTTATCGCGTTTTCATCATCGTAGTATCGTACTGTCGCGTTTTCATCATCGTAATATCGCGTTTTCACCATCGTAGTTTCGTGATTTCGCGTTTTCACCATCGTAGTTTCGTGATTTCGCGTTTTCACCATCGTACTATCGACTATCGCGTTTCAGATCAACACATTCACAGGCGATGGCCCTAACGGCATTCCGTATGTGACAGGGGTTGAAAAAGCTCGCTGAATGCAATGACGACCCTGGGTATTTCAGATGACGTCACACACGCATCACAAATCAAGGTACAGAAGTACAGATGTGGTCGCCCTCCGTTATTTTTTGTTTCTTTCAAACAGTTAATGCTTTTCAACAATGCTATTATTGACAGACTGCACTGTTTTCGGAGAATGAAGGGGAATACGGGGAAAATATTGTGAAATTGGTTCAATCATTAAAATGACCTGTACCATAACCCTCGCCACGGTTGGTCTTAGGTTTCCTGCATGAGTAGATGGAAAACATGGTTTGAACACTATGGTCTGTTGTTCTCACGATTGCTTTACCATAAACAAATAAAGAAACGTGGAAAAACCGATATTCAGACGTATACCTATACAACAAATGCATATGTTTTTCGTGCATGAACATCTACTGAAGCCACTGGGACTTTATAACATCCCTCGCCATGTTGGTTCGGGCTTCAAATGCATCTTCGTGCCTTTATTTCCGCTAGATAGGCGTTGTATTGAATTTTCTATAGTTCTAAATATAGCGCTCGTTTGATAATTACATTTCCCCTTATAGCGTTTGCATGATAACATTTTCCATGTTTCCTCTAACACATGCCGCGGTATTATTGTGTTGTAACATTACATTGTTATCATGTGAGAAAGTATCGACTGGGTATGTATATATAGACCTAGATCTATCCACCGCAACACTAATCTGTGTGACATGAAGTTTACAGTCTCACATAGATATCAAATGCGATCATTTCAAGATATTGCTTTTCCGCGAATAAAGAGTGTTTTCTTCAATACACTGTATCAGTTTTACAAATAATAGAGTCTTAAAAAAGACTATAAATAAGAATTTTTAAAAGAAATATTTCCGCATATTTAGTATGTATATTAAGTACTTAAATCGCAACTGGAGCATTCGACACCATATTTAATGGTTCAACATAAACGATCAGACGAATATGGAGAAAATATTTTGATATTGATACAGCACAAAGTAATGATTTTTATGTATGTGCTAGTTTAATCAAAAAGTGATATTTAGTGCTATATATATATCTATATCTGCACTGCCTATTGTACATGTGTTAATGGGGATTTACTGCAGCAAAAATGACCTTAACATTATGAATCTCAAACAAAAATTAAACATACACGCCAAAAGCTGTGTTATAAGTTGATGCATAAAGATTGCGCATGTGCGGTTTTATATAATACATTTATAACATAAAATATTTACTATACTATGTGAGACTCTCACTTGTGAACTATCGAGATATGCCAGATTATTTAAATGATTGTAAACAATGGAAAGTAGCGCTTGTACGGACATGAAAACGGACAATAATCCGGACAGTTCCTCAGATGATGAGCATGATCAGCCGGATCCTAGGATACAGGTTCGAGCATTTTTGTTTTGTATATTTATTGATATTTCATACCATTATAACTGTTACTATGTGTTTTAATATAAATCGATCAGTAATAGTTCATTCGGCGATGTTTCGTTGTCGTGCACGGGAACGCCCCCTTTCTGGTTTATGTAATGAATTGTTTCACTATCTATAATGATAATAGACTATAGATGTTTATCAGGGTCATTGTTTGTTGTCCATACATGTACATTAATCTGGCTCATGCTTCAGTCAGTTCAATCGTGTATACAATGTGATACAAAATCTTAAAGGCACATCATGCCCCAGAGATGAATTTTTTTTTACTTGTTAAAATAATGATTTTAGAGCATGTAAACGTTATATAGATATTTGTAAACTGAAGAAAGTAGCGATATATGTAAAATAGATTGTAAAGAAAATAGCGAAATGTAAACAAAGAAGTATTCTGACTTCCATAAAAAAATACTCAATCACCAGAACTGAATACTAATTGCCAAACAGCAAAAAATTAAAGATAAAAATAAATAAATAAATTAGGGAAATAAAGAAAAAAGATGGTTTAGGTAATCGGCTAATGACTCACTTTATGTAAACTATTACAGGGCACCAAAAATAAAGAAACTTTTTGAGAAATGGAAATAAAAGCATTTCGTAGACATAATGGGCCTTTAAAACAACTCGTGAAGCAACGGTGTTTTTTTATTTGTTTTTTTTTTTTTGGTAACATCACACCATGGTTTAATTTTAATGTTTACTTAAACGTGTGTCTGTTATTTTTATAGAAATTACTTACATGAATTTAAACTTTAATATTTTAATTTACCTACTACAAAGTTGAATAGACTATGTTATTTTATTTTGTAAAGATTGCGTTCAATACACAACAGCTGTTCAAATAGTTATATGAATAATTACAGAAAACATATCTATACCATGACTCATATAAAAATATCAATAGTATATACAGTGATTCATTTAAAAGCAGCATATGTGAAGTGAACAAAAATACAAAAAATACACAAATACAAATTACAAAAGATAAAGTCTACGTAAATTCCCAAAATGAGGTCAGCATAATCAATGCAATATATGCAAACACAGCCTTTTTTGCGTTAGTCACGCATTAGAAATATTTTGATTAATACAAATGTACTGCAAAATCAGTCATTAGTCGCACATAAAATAAATTATTTCTTGAATTTTGAATCATGAATATTTTTATTTTTTCCCTAAAATTTGATCTGATTTGTATATATTTTTCACAAGTTTGATTTTTTTAAATATTATGGTTCATCTGGAGGTATGCAGCTTTAAATAATTTAATTGGATATACAATTAATTTATGATATAATTGCATCAGCGTTGTAATATTTTTCTGTGTTTTATATTTTGTCTACATGAATATAAACATATAAAGTACATGTATTGAGTAATTGCATAGACCACAGTCTACCACAAAGATAAACATTTTACCGCAATATCCGTAATCTGCTTAATTAACGAAACAACGTACGTACAATGTAATGTTAATAAAGCATGTATGCATATCTTTATAAATTATATAAATGATCGAAAAGAACAGAAGCTAAGGTTATTGCTTTCCGAGAAATTACACGCATATTGTTATCATGTAATGAATAGTTATAATGTTACAGATGGAATATGTATCTAAATGTCAAACATGTGTGTATATATTTCACAGAATCTGAATTATTTTGTGTAAGCTACACATAACCGCAAACGGAAATTTGCATATAAAACGTTTGCCTGTTCTATTGCTTTAATACTATATCGTATCAAAGTTTACAACGCAACACACGTGCGTCTGTAACACATGTTTTACAGATACTCGTGCGTCTCTTGTTTTAATTTAGAGTCACATTTACTTCGAGACACTCGTGCGTCTGTTGTTTTACCGTCGTGTCACATTTACTTCGCGACACTCGTGCGTCTCTTATTTAACTGTTGATTAATATTTATTTCGCGACACTGGGGTGTCTGTTGTTTTACCGTCGTGTCACATTTACTTCGCGACACTCGTGCGTCTCTTATTTAACTGTTGATTAATATTTATTTCGCGACACTGGGGTGTCTGTTGTTTTACCGTCGTGTCACATTTACTTCGCGACACTCGTGCGTCTCTTATTTAACTGTTGATTAATATTTATTTCACGACACTGGGGTGTCTGTTGTTTTACCGTCGTGTCACATTTACTTCGCGACATTCGTGCGTCTCTTCTTTAACTGCTGATTAATATTTATTTCGCGACACTGGGGTGTCTGATGTTTTACCGTCGTGTCACATTTACTTCGCGACACTCGTGCCTCTCTTCTTTAACTGCTGATTAATATTTATTTCGCGACACTTGCGCGTATGTTGTTTTATCGTCGTGTCAAATTTACTTCGCGACACTCGTGCGTCTCTTCTTTAACTGCTGATTAATATTTATTTCGCGACACTTGCGCGTATGTTGTTTTATCGTCGTGTCAAATTTACTTCGTCTCTTGCGTCATGGTCATGTCATATATACATTTCAGCACTTCTTTATTCGTGTTGCTGTAGTCACAAATATTTCTGAGCGATATCGAATTCATAATATATTTAGTTTGTTTTTATTTCAGACGGAGTTAGATAAGTTAAACTCTGCCAGTGCAGACATAAACAGACTTGAAAATGAACTTGATGTAAGTATTTGACAATATTTGTCCTCCCATAAAAACACACAGGGTAAAATATATGCGCGTTTGCCTTTTTTGTATTTAATAAGGAAAAATAAGACATGCATCTTATTTTCGTGTTTTCCCTGTAATTATGTTTCAAGTATATGTAATTAAATTATGATAAGTAGAACAACACGATATGTTCTCTTGTGAGAAACATAAGATAAACTTAAATATTAGTGAATTGTACGGTGGCATAAAGGGGACAAAGATATTATTTTTTATTTACTACGTGCGCAGACGACACAATCTATGGCACCACGCGATATTATTACGCGGTTATGCGACAACTTTAACATGTGCACGTGATAGGTTTTAAAAAAAGTGGCAAGGTAATATGCATTTCGAGCACGTGTCCCTTTATGCCAACCGTAAAATCGTTTTGACACTGTTCTAAATGTAACATTCACGCCCCTTTGACATTTGTAATATAACGCAGTTTGCGATGAACAATTACTGGAAAAAATGTTGCAAATTGTAAACTTGTGTACGCTTATTTGGTATGACCTATAAATATTTACATTTTTCTCGCTTTAAATTGGCAATTTATTTGCAATTTGTAGAACAATTTATATAGATGATAGCAAGTTATGACCAACATAAAGTTTATATTTAGGCCAAATAAAAAAATATGTCTGGTTCAGGAAACATTGGTCCAAAAAATTAGGAGGGTAGGGATTTTTTTTTTTTTTTGGTTGGGAGAATGTCTGATCAGTGTATAGATGTGTTGCTTGCTTAACATACTTAAACAAAGATTGTAATCAATCAATGCAAACACCATTTTGTAATAAACTATCAGCATGTGCTATTGTGTTGTTTATTTCTTGTATGCATAGTCATTTAACCATGTAGCACCTGTATTCATACTAATCTGCTTTCTATTCTGCTTATTATGTACCCTTTCCCTTTGAATCACTGCTGTACTATATATATGCTAACGGTTAACCTGCATCTGACAGGTCTGACAATAAAAAGATCAAGGGGTCACCTCTGTAACAAGTTAATAATAATGCTGTATTATAAGCTTAGAGCATCTGATATGCACTATTCCGGGGACCAAAATAACACAGCTATATATATAATTTTAATATTAAACTTATTCAAATGGTCTCAGGGGGCGCCGCAAGTCTATAGATATATATTGTGCAACTGGTGCCAACAGTTGGCAGGGTTCACACAAAGAAGGAGTCTTTGGGACTCCTAAGCACAGAAAAGTAAGAGTTCCAGATCACATTGAATATGTAAAGCCATCTTTGCTGCACTTATATGCAGTTGACAAATATGATGTATAGCAGAGTTACTATAAAGGGGTTGGGGAGTCAGAGTTTAAACAGAGAAAAAGCTTATTCAGGAAAATAGTAATATGCCCAAAATGGAAAACACTGTACCATAAAAGTGATTGAAAAGATTTGAAATATTATTTCAAAAACATACATCATCAGACCATTATGCTGTTTTCTTACACCGCCCCCCCCCCCCCCCCCCCCTCACTTAAAAAGGAAAATATTCATTGTATGTTACAAACACATACTGGTAATGGCTCCATCTCAACTAATTTAAACAATATCTTTAGTAAATTTAATTCCTAAACTATATTTTAAGTGTTATTACACACATTTTAGGTCAGACACTCACATTGATATTTCCATAGACTTACATTATAAGAAATGGTCCCCAATCCTACCTTAAAATTGAGTTTTCATGCTAAAGAGCTAATTTTTCTAGCAGAATGAAATGCCTGACACATAAAAATGTTCTTGTTATATAGGGGTAGCCAACCAAATTTTTTGCAAAATGACTTCAGAGAGGATTACCCCCCATTTCATTGAAATTTTCTGCTGATCACAGGACTGACATACACTTTTTATGAATGCAAATATCCAAGTCAAAATTATCACAGAGACTCATGAAATATTTCATTTTCTTCAGAAGACAGTGTAGTGTTACTTTTTAAATTAGTTTTTTTACTTAAAAATACCCCACTTCCATCCAATCACCTCATGTATAAATTGACTCATACGGTTTTCCCTGCACTTTTTTTTCAGCCAATCGCTGGCCATGTTACAATGCGATACCCTGACCTAAAGGGAATATTAAATGTTTAGTATTCTAATATCTAATAATAAATGAAGTTGCATATACAATTACCAATTATATGGATGCATTTTCACCACTCTTAAGTCATTTAAAACTTTGAAATTCCCTTTTTTCTAACAAGCGCCGTTATGCCGCAATCCGGATATTCTGAAAATGAATGTTAGCATGTGATTTTCATACATAATTCATTATTCTGAAGCCAATTTTGTAACAACTTCCACAAAATCACTCAGATAGCAACACTACACTGTTCTCATTACAGAAGTGCTTCAAAATACTAATTT
Organism: Ruditapes philippinarum; assembly: GCF_026571515.1. Lineage (NCBI taxonomy): Eukaryota > Metazoa > Mollusca > Bivalvia > Venerida > Veneridae > Ruditapes > Ruditapes philippinarum. The sequence continues at coordinate 6,499 of NW_026856667.1, read as the reverse complement.
TCTAACAAAAGGATGTAGCAGGGAGCAATTTTATCACCCCACCCATAACAAAATAAGTGATTTTTCACCCAAATTTCAACATTTTATTACCAATAGACTTCCTGAATGAAGATTTAGCTTAGCAAACATACTTAATAACTACTGTATGGTGACCTGACTATGGATTACACGTTATTTGTACACACATAGCAACATTTTGGGTGTAACTAGGTATTTTAAAATTGCCCCTGCTGTATTTTTCTACTCCAAATATTTGCTTATATAGTCTTAAATACAAGCCTAAATGTCAATAAAATGCCAAAATTCTTTATATATATTTTGTCTCTCTCTTACATGGATATAAAAAATGCAATATATGGAAAAACCAAGTTCCTCTGGACTTAACAGCACAGTAATAGCCTAAAATTTGACTTCTCCACCCAATTTATTGGCCATTTTTGCATTCATTTGGAGCCAAATATGACAATTGAAACCTTCTTTCAGGTGTTTTACCATGTAAATCACCTCTTCAGACCAAAATGTACTTGGAATGGATAGTATTGTGTATTTACTTCTCATTTAGGTAGCCAGACACTAGAATTTATGCACTTATCTTAGTTTCTCAATAAATAAAGGGAGGTAATTCACTAAAGTTGTGCATAATCACACCCTTTGTGTACATTTATCTACCAGAATAAGTGCTTTTTCTGTTTATAAACACATCAGAGACACTAAAGCTGTGTTATAATTGTGCCTAATATGATTGTGAAAAAGTAGATCAACTTTTACTTATCAATAAAACTTTTTCTACAAAATAATTCTACCCTTGGCCATTATGATGCTCATTTCAATTATGCATTAAACAGGTATAAAGTCTAAAAACTATGGCATTATACATTGTGTGTAAATATGTATTACCAAATAGAAAACAATAATTTTTTATCACTATTTTGCATCTTAACCACATAATAAGAGGCTATTCAGAGGCTACCTAACTGAATTATGCTACATTTTTCAATGGATTTCATTTTCTAAGTATGTGTTGATATTCATGCCCTGAAACCAAGTAAATTTTAAGACAGAAGCCTTAAAATGCTATTTATTTGAAGCTTTTATGCTATCTATGCCTGTAAATGAAACACAAAACATTCTTATAGGGGAAACAGACATAGAAGCAATTTATTTGTGACATTCTATGTAAATATTTGAGCAAAATGGAAAAAAATTAGTGCCGAGCGAAGAAATGTCCGCCCCTAAATAAAGTCGAAAGTTAACCGAAACAGCACCCTAGACTATTTCTAGTATTAATATATTAGTTTTGAACCTGGCAATATATGCATTTGTAGTGATATACCTGCAACACCCATCAAAAGTGGCCAATGTGCTTACATCAGGTCCTGTCAAGTTATACATAAGTCTTCAAACCTGGCATGTGTATAGCCAATGTACAGCATTTCTTTGAAATCTGAAAAATATTTTTAATGACCAAGGTCTACATTATTCATCATCAACATATCACCAATTAATTATCACTCAAATTCACTGTTTAAAGAAAATACAAACCATTATTAACTTTTAAGGAACACTAATACTCTTGTTCATATGTAAACAATGCTTGTAGATTGACCCCCTTGACACATTATCTGCTGTAAACACCAACAGTTGCATTGAAATAATGAAATTTCATACCCTAGACAGGCTGTATACATCCATTCCATTCTTCCAAAATATCAGCTTTTCATGGTGTATCAATTGAAGACAATGTACTACAAATGAATTATGACAGTTCCAATTTCCCTCTCTTTAGGTCAGACACTCACATTGATATTTCCATAGACTTACATTATAAGAAATGGTCCCTAATCCTACCTTAAAATTGAGTTTTCATGCTAAAGAGCTAATTTTTCTAGCAGAATGAAATGCCTGACACATAAAAATGTTCTTGTTATATAGGGGTAGCCAACCAAATTTTTTGCAAAATGACTTCAGAGAGGATTACCCCCCATTTCATTGAAATTTTCTGCTGATCACAGGACTGACATACACTTTTTATGAATGCAAATATCCAAGTCAAAATTATCACTGAGACTCATGAAATATTTCATTTTCTTCAGAAGACAGTGTAGTGTTACTTTTTAAATTAGTTTTTTTACTTAAAAATACCCCACTTCCATCCAATCACCTCATGTATAAATTGACTCATACGGTTTTCCCTGCACTTTTTTTCAGCCAATCGCTGGCCATGTTACAATGCGATACCCTGACCTTTAACAAAACATATCTTCCTTTTGGTTACGATTTTTTTAATCATAAAAAGCGGCATCGCGAAAATATGTGACAATTGAAAATTTGTCTGTTTCCTGCAGAAACATTCACAATTCTACTTGTTGTTGATTTTGATCATATAAATTTGAATATTTTTTGATTATTTTAAGATTGTTACTCATCGGCAAATTCATCAGGCATCGTAAAACAAAATTTTCACATTTGTAACTTTCGTACCCAAAAATTTTCGTACCGAAAATTAAAAAAAAAGTTTAGGGTCGGCGTTAAAAAAATAGGGTCGGTCGGGTTCCCTGAACCAGACATATTTTTTTATTTTGGCCTTATGTATTTGTCGGCATGAGCGAATTTTTGTTAGCCATTTTTGTACTTTTTTATGATTAACTTGTCCTTATTTGAATGATATGCTAGAGTCTTAAATATATTGATATGAAGGCAATAAATTTTAAGTACGATACAATGGTATCGTACTACCATTTTTCCAAAGTAATGTTTTTGTTTTTTTCCCTCTGTAATTTAACATTGAATAACATTGAATGATATATAACTTTTATCAATTAAAAATTTCGTTATGATTTATATTCATAAATTCGTTTAATAAAAATTCGGGAATAAAAAATGATAATCTGATAAAGCATTTTCCATTAAATCCATATTTATTTGATGCTGAAGTTATTATTTATTTATATACATCGGTCATTCTTTAACTGCTTGAAAAAATAGCCTTCTATATGAAAACACCATAGTTCTGTGATCTATTGCAGGAGGCCAGGTCAAAATATCGCATCATCGTGTCGGGAACTTCCGGTCAAATGGAAATCATTGCAAAAGGCCGGAAGAAGAGTATCCAAAAAGCGCGGGAATACTACAAATTATCGTTGGATGCTAAGCTGGTAGAGACACATTTCTTTTATTACATTTAAGCGAAATAGTATTTACTTTAACAGAAAATTGTGTAAAAATGTTAAAATCTTAAGTAAATGTTGCTGTTTATTTGACATCCATTACCAAAAGCTTTGCATACTTTCATTTTATAACAATATGCTTAAATATTTTCTTATTTCTTAGTTTAAACATATTTCATCAAATCCATGTCAAATATTATACAAATGATGATAACAAAAAGCAAATTGGTTGGGCAAAACAGGTAGCCCTTCGTAGTAAATAATCAAAACGAAAGAGAAATGAGAGCTGCTCAAGTGAATTGTAAATTTGTACATGTATAAGAAGTGGCTAAGTAATGCCTTTTTTTTCAGAAAAGTTTGTACAAGCACGTGTCATAATAATTTAAATTAAAAATTTTATTATATTATTGAATAAAATAAAAATAATCATTATCATTGTATCAAATGAAGGCACAAAGTGAAGCGTTGAAGGCTGCGCGACAATTCCAGACCGCTGTAAGCGTGTATAAGGCCGCACGGGAAACCGTGGCTCTAGCAGAAAGCAGGTTGACAGAAGACACGGGGACAACGGCCGCCCAGCTCACGTCTGCCTGGCAGGAAATGCTAAATCATGCCATCGCCAAGGTTACGTTTTAATATAACATTTTTCCCGCAGATAATTTTGCAGCTTTCAAATTCTAATGTGTGACGTTTAATTTATTTGTTATTATTTATTTGACTGAAGATACATTTTTTAATGACTGACAGCAGTTTCTGTCCTTGTAAAACATCGTTAAAGTAAACTATAATATTAATATGATGTTATTGTAAAAAAGACATGTCAATACGTGCCAATTGTTACATTATGTATTTAAAGCTGCATGCTTCCAGACCAGCCAAAATTTTTCAAGAAAATCAAAGTCATAAACTGGTCTTCTTTAATTACTGGGGAAAATCATTCACTTAATTAAATGTACTTTAAAGAATTGGTAATACACTGAGCCTAATAAAATATTTGAATTAGGTACAGAATATGTTTTGTTAAGAGGTGAGAAAATAATTGATATTTTTTATAAATTATATTTATCATCAGATAAGTATTTAAGAATTTGTTAGTTAATGTCTCGTAGAATAACATTTTATTCTAGGTCACAGAGGCTGAAAAGGAAAGGGCAAAAAGTGAACAGAATCACCAACGGAGATCTGCGAAATATGCCGAACTACAGTCGCAAATTCAAATTCTTGAAAAGAAATTTGCCCGCTCAATTAAGAAAGCAAAACCTTACTTCGAACTAAAAGCTGAACTTGATGTTAAACTTATGGTAAGTTTAAGAATTTATTTTATTTGTTTTATTAATATAATTACATGTATGAATAGCATGGTTGAGTGGTTAACACATCGGACTAATAATCTAATGATCGCTTATCTGCGTAGATTCAAATGTCGTAATGGGCAAACCGTTGTTTCCTTGTGCAAGAAACTTAACATTCATTGCTTAGTTCTGATTGGATCCAGGAACGGATTGGAGAGTGTAACCTGCCTACACAATCAAACTAAAGATAGAATCCGTATAAACTAAACGTAGAAAATACCTTGATTTGACCCATCAGACGGTAATTTTGCCTTCATCCAATGACTTCTGATTGGATAAAAAGTCCTACATTTGTTGTCATTCAAAGCTATCTTACCTAACTCTTCCAAGAAATGTTAAAACAGTTTTTACAGACTTGTTGTATTAAATGTTTCTTTAAAAAATGGTTTAACATGAGTCTATACTAGTTGACATATCATGTGAGAACATAACTATGGCTCTCTGTATTAAGTTCCTCTAAAACAATAGTGTAAATGTTTTTGAAGGGAATAACCTATACTGTGACGGTGTGACTTAAAACCAAAAAACAAAAACAAAAAGTTTTGAAGGGATGGATGAAAATCCGTAAAGGTTTGCAAAGATTAGTTAACTTCCGACACACTGTATCAACGATACCGTCTTAATGTATCCATTTGATTTATAAATGTACAAACACAGTCGAGTATATTACCACGCAAGCAAATTCTTGTTAGTTTGCAGCTAATGTTTAATTGCAGTTTACGAAATTGTTATATTTTACAGCAACAGAAGCAAAATGTGTTGGATTTACAAGCTGCAATCAGATGTTGTAAAATGAAGTATACAGAGTCACTGCGCAAACTCGAAAGTATTTCAGAAGAAATACACCAATCACGACGCGAGAAAATCTGGTCAAAAGTTCCCCGGATGCCAGGAGTCGGTGCAGACACAGATAGCATGACTTCCGGTATATCGGAAAGTGACATGAGTAAGTGAAAAAAATCAAAGCACAGAAGGAGCTGAATTTGTTTGGGTCTCAGAATGTCAGAAAGGTGAAGGTTGTGAGATTATAAAACAATTTGTTTTTGTATAGTGCCACCAATGCTTTCCAACGTTTTAATTGTAGTAGATTGGCTATAAGACTAATTGCAACATTGATATTCAATCCAATCTTTATTTGAATTAATTTGAAAAAAAAATGAGTTGCCTTAAGTGGGATTTGAACTCCAGACCTCTCGCATCCTAAGCGAGCGCGCAAACCCCTCGGCCACGGTGAATTTATTTAGAAAACCATATTATTCTAAATTAGGGTTTGTAACGACTATAACGCTTATTATAAGCATGTATATCTATAAAGAATAAAACAATATTAGAAATATTCGACCATTCGGGAATTATTTTGCTTGAAAATTAATGCGCCTGTCATGTGACCATATTTACGCAGTGATCTCCCCTGAATTTTTCGGCCTTTGTGTTACATATAAAGGGAAGTAACCGCTTCAAAAAAGCGGACTACTTTCGGCAATTGCAATTAACAGCATTAGAGTCTGAAATTTCGCTACCATTATTTGTTTGGTCTGACGACCCAAACAAATAACTAGGGTAAAACTTTCCAGTAATTATATAAGATAATATACATATGTATTTCAATGGTAGTAAAATACAAAGAGCGTCACTTGTGTCGGAATACTTTTTTTTTTTAAAGAAAACTCATATCTGAAACATATAAATGGCCTTTACAAAAATATGTATTTCAGTTATTTCGGTTTGTTTTGGAAGTATTTTTCGTCAAACCAACAAAGTATAGGTCATATGGCGACTTTCCAGCTTAACTTGTGGAGGACGACCTCAGGTGTCCCTCCTTGCCTTATTTCAGTTATGGGCCCCGGATTGGAACCAGCGGCTTTCCGTAAGCTTAGCTGGATAGCAATCCTCAGTTTCAGTTTTCTTAAATAGAAGCCCGTGTCATGACTGTAAAGAAATCATTATAAACTTTCTAGATATAAACATCATATCAAATGT
>NW_026856666.1:0-12949 GCF_026571515.1 Ruditapes philippinarum | reverse complement strand
AATAGTAAGTATTAAGGTAAAAACCATGTTAAATATGTCTAAAACGATTATAGAAAAGGTTTATATACCGATACGTTGATCACTTCAAACCTTTCGTATTGACAGGTAACCGTACTTCGTCAATATGCATACAGTTAACTTTGTATGCAATTAAAAAGAAAACGTACTGTTCTAAAGAAAGATAAATTAAATTTGACATTAATTAAAAAAACACAACGAGTGTTTGGTTAACTAAATCTGTTTTCTTCTTTGTCAGCTTCGCCATTTTACAAATTAGGTCTGCCGGCAAAGATATGTTACTAATTATTTCCGTAGTAAAAGCATCGCCATAATCCGCTTTTTGCAGGATTCTATTTTGCCGTCTAGTGCTTAAGATGAACACATTGAATATATTTCTAGGGACAGTAGGTCACGGCGTGATAACATATTCAATGTCATGTTGACATTTCTTCAAGAAAACAACTGTCTGTAAAAATGACAATTAACTGAAAGCTGGTGCTGCATATTTTAATAAGTTTATAACAATGATTTTAAATTTCTCAAAGTTAATTTCTAAAGATAAACTGAATCAATTAAAGTGAAAATATTATCAGGAGTTAATCTCTTTAAGACAATAAAATGAACTATCAATTATTATGTTTTATGAAATTTTACCGATATTTAGTATCAATATATATATAACGTATAAAATTCAACGTAAAGCATTAAGTACTTATAAGCTTTTGACAGACAAGTATAATCTGAAATAGTAACGGTTGAGAAGCTTACTTCCATACTGGGCATGCCATGTTTAGATTTTGGTTCTGTCTGATTATGTTAATATACGATCTTTTTAAATAACCGATATATTTAAAAATTATGCATCCAAATCTATATAACATTGTCACACTGAACGGGTTGGCATATAAAATCATCGTCATCGCATATATATATTTTAAATTATTAATATGACGGAACCAAACACTAAATCATAAGTAACAAAAACCAATGCCATAACTGAAAGCCATATAAATTAAATATGAAAACAACCGGTCAAATATCAGACGATATTCTTTTTACTGACTAATGAGAGAAGTTGTGTAATTGAATTTTTTTTTCTTGGATCACTTGCATATTTAATTGTTTCAGATTTAGGCAAGCCTTTTAGGCATAATTTATTTTCTTCTTTTTTATTTGTTTCACGTCCGGAAAGCTTTAAGTATTTTAGAAGGCATAAGATCTCAGATCCTAAGCGATAATATAGTCTTAAAGAATGTGAAATGAGTTTTATATTTCTGTCCTGCCAAATATATTAAAAAAGAAATTGCATAAACAATATTTGAGACATCTTATTTTCAGGAGGACTAAGATGGCCATAGTGATATAACAAAAACTTCTCACACAATCTTGCTTATTATGTTATTCAATGAAACAACTGCTTGATGATATTTACTTTAATCCTATTCCATATTCATTAAAATCCTATAAATATAATAGGGAAATATGACTTATACCATATTTTTTAGAATAGGCATTTAAGTAATGAATGTGTAATATTAAATTAAATAAAGTCATCAATTAGCAACGGTACCTTAAAGTGCCAGTGAACTTATTTTGTTTGTTTTTTGTTTCCTATTATTACTACATATGTATTAAAAAGTAAGAGCAATTCTATTTAAATTATAACACATTAATAGATACATGCCATTGCCTTTAATGTTCCAAACTAACAAAATAGCATTTAATCTGCAAGTTGTTAAGAACTAATGTTCTATTCTTATTCTAACGTAGTCGGAATCTAAACAAAATCACTTTCTTGTGGAATTTGATAGTAGTAATTATCAGGAATTTACAATTATATTGACATTTAATTGTTATCTCTTCCAACGAGTGAATTGTGTTGTTTTAAAATGTATTTAAATAGCATACTTCTATTATCTTTTTCGCAAGAAAGTTCAAGATATGTATTGAACAATTTAGTAACATTTATATTAAATGTTTCGTATTTAGGGTGTTACAATATATAATGGTACATCAAATGAAGTCAAAAAGTTCTTCCAATACTCAGTTGCTGTCGATGACATTCTTTTCTGCTAAAATTTATTTAACATATTGCAATGTGATTCCCATTTAAGAAATAATTATGCTATTTTTTGTGTGAATTAGTTTTCGTGTAATGATATCGATCTGAACGGTCTATCAATTGATATAAACGAATATGAGTTTTATAAATTTAAAGCAAAAATGAAACAAGGTTAAATGATACCGTGTTATCTGGCTTCATAGATATTACTGTAATGTTTAAAATCTAACTCAGCATTTTTATCTGACAACAAAACATTTCAAAAGTACATTTCAAAGAATGTCAAAGATTAGAAGCAAATATATTTCATCCTTAACGAGTAAATATGTCTACAATAAATCGTAAATTATTCTGCAACAAATGAGATAAAACAGTCTACAACCCTAATTTAAACCCCAAAAAGGTCTTTATTTATTATCGTAGCAGACACATTTATCAAGGTATCGTATATTCATTAGATATATAAACATAATACTGTATCAAGGTATCTTAACAATAGCTATTTCATTAATACCTCAACGTGAATTGTTTATGCATCCCCAAGGGAACATAAATATGCAGTTTTGTTCGACCGTCCGTCCAGCCTGCTGTCTCTCTGTGCTCCGCATTTCTTTCACGGGAAATAATTCTGATGCTACAAAAGGTTTCTACAAGAAACGTATTAGATAAATAAATCTCATTGGGTACACGTAGAAGTGCAATGCAAAAGAACCCTAACTCCGTCTTACCTTATTGTGGAGCTATTTGCTTTTTTTCTTCATTTTTACACTTTGAACTTTTCCGGGACATAACTCTGAAACTACAAGTGACATCAACCAGAAACTAACTACTCGTCTGTGTCCGAAAACTATTCGGAGACCATCAGCCGGTTCGACCGACTTTTGTCTCTATCAAGAAGTCAGTATTCATTTTCATTACTTTATTCCTACATACAGAATAAATATAATTAAATTTACATATTTTTTTATTTTCTAATTGATTAAAGACTTATTGTAAAAAAGGTCATGATAAGTTTTTATATATATTTGTTAAACGTAGATAGTATATCAATAAGCCATCAACATCTATAACCTTAATTAAATTGAAATTGGTTTTAGCAACTTTTATACGACCTTTTCTTTAATCAAGATATTATGGGTCTTTTAAAATGAGCGTTCTGATTATAAATGTATCCTTAATGGCCTTTGTTCGTGTCGTGTTTTCTTTTTATGCCACCGCAGCATCTGCGATGCGGTGCGGTGGCATATAGCGATTCACCTGTGTGTGTGTGTGTTTGTGTGTGTGTTTGTGTGTGTGTTATATAGATTATATAGTGAACTTAAAAAATCTTCTTGTGAAAAACCACTAGTCCAATTTCAACCAAACTTGGCAGGATTGTTCCTTGGGTGAAGGGCTTCCAAAGTTGTTCAAAGAATTTCATTCCATGCAGAAATCTGGTTGCCATGGCAACCAAAAGGAATTATAAGAATAAATTTAAAAAATCTTCTTGTAAAAACCCAAAAGGCCTAGAGCTTAGATATTTTGCATAAGGCATCGTCTGGTAGACCTTACCAAGATTGTTCAAAATTATAGCCCTTGGGTCAAAATCGGCCCCGCCCCGGGGTCATTGATTTTCACTATATGTACATATAGTAAAAACTTAAAACACCTTCTTGTAACCCAAAGGCCTAGAGCTTATATATTTTGCATTAACATTGTCTGGTAAACCTCTACCCAGATTGTTCAAATCATAGCCCTGGGGTCAAAATCGGCCCGCCCGGAGGTCATTGGTTTTCCTTATATGTAATATAGTAAAAACTTATAGTAAAAACTTCAAAAAAAATTCTTCTAGCAATTGACAAATGCTAGAGGTTAGATATTTTGCTTGAAACATTGTGTAGTAAACCTCTAGCAAGATTGTTCAAATTATAGCCCTGGGGTCAAAATTGCCCCCACCCTTGGGGTCATTGATTTCAATATATACATATAGTAAAAAATAAATAAATCTTATTGTCTGAAGGTACAAAGGCTTAGAGCTTTAATATTTGTTAAATAATATCATCTAAAGGTACTCTACAAAAGTTATTCAAATTTTGCCTCTTGTGTCAAAATTAGCTCCGCCCCGGTGGCCATAGGTTTTCCTTATTGTATATAGTAAAAACTTAAAAAAACATCTTCTCTAAATTTACAAAGGCTAGAGTTAAGATATTTTGCATGAAACATTGTGTAGTGAACCTCTTGCAAGATTGTTCAAATTATAGCCCTGGGGTCAAAAATTGGCCCCACCCCTGGGGTCATTGATTTTCATTATGTACATATAGTGAAAAAATGAAAAATATTTTTGTCTGAAAGTACAAGGCATAGAGCTTTGATGTTTGATATATAATATCATTTATAGGTCCTCTACCAAAGTTGTTCAAAATTTTTCCCCTGGTGTCAAAAATTGGCCCTGCCCGGGGGCAGTGATTCTCATTATGTACACATAGTAAAAACAGAAAATAAAACAAATGTTTTCTGAATGGGAGAAAGCTATAGCTTAGATATTTGACTTGAAAATGGTATTTGGTGGACCTGTATCAAAAATTGTTTTGAATTAAACCCTTGGGTCAAAATTATGCCTTGCCCAAGGGGACAGTGACCTACTTTCTTGTCCTTTGATGTACAGCAATGACATTTCGACCACGTGCACAGTTTTAGTTGTAAAATTGAACTTTGATATCAGGTGACCTAGATTTTGATGATGTGACCTACTTTCTTGTCCTTTGATGTACAGCTATGAAATTTGAACCATGCGGTGGCATAGCATTTTTCTCAAATGCAATCTTGTTTTATTTTTGCATGCAATTCTAGAACAGTTAATAATGTCATGTAAAGAAAATGATGATACATGATTATAGTGGCGGAAATTATGCCAATTTATCCACAAATCGGTCTTCAATCTTTTAAGATAGTAACAGAATCATTCCTGTACATTTATACAATATTATAAAAAATCCATTTTAAAGACAAGACGTAAAAGCATTTAATATAATTTTACAAAAAAAAGTAAACACACATTTGAAAATTAAGTATAATTCAATTAAGTATTAATTTTTGAGAATTGTAAGAAAATCGAATAAACCTTTGAACAAGGGGTATCAAGCTTGATTAGGATGTGAGAAGTCGGGGTCTGATACACAATATATTTTTCAGATCCTTTCAAAAAATTAGCGTTGAGAGCTATGTAAAGAAAATGTGTGAAAGTTGAAAAATGTATTTTTTATTTTCAAAACATATCTATATATTCTGGAAGATGTTTTTAAATAAGTCTTATTAGATGCCCTGACAAAATGTAAACAACGAGATCACTTGTTACTTAAAGTTACCTTGTAAGTTGTAAAGGTTCAAAACAAAATCAGAACATAGAGTCATTTACAAAAACATGCCAATTATACTTTTTGGACAAAACATGGATTGGATGCGGCGCAAAAGAATAAATAACAAAACGGAAATTAATATCTTTTACAATCTGGAAAAGAATGAAAGGAATGAATGACTGTTTACAATTATTGCAAATTTGAATAATCGATATTATTCATATAAGACTGGATTGGTTAACAAATATTGTTATGATATACATTTCCATTAGCCTTCATTACAACACGTGCCATTAATGAACAAAAACAAGTTTGATTTTTATATAAGTACAACATATTAAAATGGAGTCTAAAACCATATGGGCATAATGCTTCTGGTAACAACTTATCTCTTTGAGAATGATGTTCACATTAACACACTAATGATATATGTATGATGATGTATGAATAATTAAATAAATCTCCAATATGTTCTTATTCTTAGACAAAATAATTAGGATGTCACGGACAGTAATGGCAGACAATAAATTATTCGGTTTTTTTTTTTTTTTTTTTTTTTTTTTTTTTATTCAGTAGAACATCCTTGAAAGCTAAATCATATTTAGTTTTTAAAAATTGATAATATTTAGCTGTCCATATAGATAGTATTACTTATACGTTTGTGTGGAGAAAATTTTTTTTACAAACATATCACGATTGCAAAGCACAACGAATAATAAAACAACAGAATTAACGTATAAGATACAAATATGCAGTGCCACGTTTTACGTTAATAAACACAAAATCGACATGTAATGATCAGTTTTTAGCAGTTTGATGACAAATGACCTAAGGCTATGTCCTTGATGTTATTATAAATTGTAGGTGAAATTAAAGCTAAGTATAGATAATAAAAGAAATGTTGTTGTTGACACATTTAAAAATCTATTACTTCAGTGAAAAAATATCATCACGGATAAGTGTGTATTTTCATTTTGCCAAAGAAAAAAGAAACTATTGTAGCATTAAACAAAGAAAAACGCAAATTTTATCTATAAATGATGTCATTACAGCTCGACTTGTCTTTATTAGATACAACTGAAATGTATACGATTTCCCTACGGGCATCGTTTGATCATTGGTCTGTCTAGTACCTAGTATATCATTAGAAACCTTTTAGTTTCAATTAGCTCTCTATCCTCTTCCGGATTAAGGAAATGCAAATTTTGTTGCGAAGGGTATGATCTATTACAGTACTGATTGGTTTTGACAAAAACTATTTCGTTAAGTATGTAACATTAACAGTCAATAAGAAAATGTATATCATTTTCTTTCTCTTTCCTTCCATAACGTAAGAATATATGACTATAAAAGAGTTTCATAACTAAAAAAATGCGATAATAAGCTTTCGAAATGTATTACAGAACATTGGTATGAAAAATCATTATCAACATAAATAAATAGATATGCAAAATAATCAAGCAAATCAACTTTAAGCAAAATACACTCAGATTTTAAGAAAGGTGAAAATGTTCACTATACAAGTAATACTTTACATGATGTATGCAGTGAATAACTGAATTTGCAGTATTAATCACCATTTCTTTCTACTGCGTGAGAAACGCAGTGGTGGATATTTTGCATAATTTGTCCATTGAATGGTTGTTTACATCAAACGTAACTGCTCTTTGCAATGATTGTATTTCTTTTGTTGTTTACTTGATTAGTTACCTTTTTGTTATCAATTTTCAAAATTGTCCTGAAAATAAGCATAAATCTTAAAACATGCTGCTTAAGATTCTTAACAAATTTCTTGCTTGTTTTTTAGATAAAATTTGCAGTACTTATACGGTATCACATGGTGGTGAGTATTTTGAAGGTATGAGATAATTATTTTGGCACTGTTAGTCAAGCGCTTCTAAAAATTGACCTACTTGCATTCATATTTGAACACCCCTCGTATAGTTTACATTTACTGCATTATTAGTTAAGAGGTTCTTGCAATGAAGATTTTTGCACGACGCATACGATTTCTTCTTCTTAATGTAAAAATTGTTAAGGTTTCGGTACGTACATTGCTAATCGGTTATTATGTATAATATTAATAACTAAGTCTTTTTATGCGTTTTATATATCTATAAATATTCATAGTAAAAATCACAGAGAACCTTTTAGCAATATAGTAACTTATCAGTCAGCCCAACACATTTACATGAAACGTACAGAAACAATGACTTACTCAAATACCGCGAAAAGAACCGAATTCCTTTGGGTATTGTCCACTCTCTGTTATGTTTTGAATATGATAATGCAAGCTCAAGTTGTCTGAGATAGAAATAACATGTGTATTAATAAATAATTTTCCTCTTCTTCTCTTCAGTTATAACCGATATGATTATTTAATAAAAACATGACTTGCTACAATGTTGATTCGATTACATTCAGGAATTAAATCACATTATGTTGCTAATCATAACATTTGAATATCACAACAAAAGCTTCGTTAAGTCCATTGACAGGAGATCGGCTGGATAATTTCTTCCATAAACAGGACCATTAAAAGAACTATTCTATCTTTAAAGCCGTCTTTATTTTATTGAGGATTGTAATTAAAACCTTGTATGGAAATAAAATAATCGAAATGTTATGAATTCTAGATAATACATGATGATAGTACAATAGTTTTTAAAGATGATAGGATACAAATAAATTAAATATATATTTTTAATTCATTTATTTACTTATCTATAAATTGCTTTTATATGATTTAGTTATTTTCTATCTTTTATGGGTCTAATAGTCATTACATTTGTTTTGGTTGAAAATCATAGAACAAACAAAACTACGATTTGTCTGTTAATATTTTGAAGTATTTAGTACAATATACATATCATTTTCTTTGACGTTAATGTCTGTATAGAAATCAAATCTAAAAGACTGCCCCGCCATCACGTAAACAAATCAAACACTGCTCTAACATTCGTGGGACATTGATGTGTGGTTTAAATGATTATTTCTTGAGATATGTAGACAAGAATTGCAAATAAATTGCATTGTTGTCATTTTACTTCGGACAATTTGAGGTGACATAATCATATTGGAAATAACAAAAGATATAATCTGAACAAAATTACCATGCCAATAACCATTATTTAAACAATTTACTTTGTGATGAAAAATGATCATTCAATTTATCAGACAAATAATTACAAAAATATGGTTAAATCAAAGATAACTAAGGATTTTCTTTTTCAAATTTATTTTGTCTGTTATCTAACAAAACACCGCATATTATAAATCGTTAATATTGTCTTGAAAATCTTTATTTTATTACTTTAATGTGCAGACAATGTACGACATCGTCAAATTATTAGCATTTGTAAGCAACAGTTTCTACAGTTAACATGCTGAGTTACTACTAGAGACCTGGCCTCATTTTCTGGAGTTTAACTTGGTTCCAATTAATCATTTTAAGTATTATTCCGTAAATCAATAGGTCAACAGGTACAATAAATTGTTACTGTAATTCAGAGCTGCTTTTTATGGAGAATCCTAACTTAATCCTAAGACTCATGACCATTTTTAGGAGAAAAAGCTTTTGTCTTAAACTTAAGACTTGTGACCAATTCGCTCTCCTGAAAAAAAATTACAAAATACAACGACACGAGCATAATCCCGGATTGGATTTAAAATGTAATTGATTATAGCAAGTATAAAAAGTAATGTATCGCCCTCTTATCATATTGAGTGAAATATATACCATATTTCACGAAAAACGATAAAATAACCGTTTTATTTAATTTCATAGTTAAAAATTGGTTACGAACTACATTGCTTGCTACGCAACTGCAATTGTACAGCGCGCAGTAATATTATTATTTATAGATGCGTCTTGTTTTGCACACGATATTTGGCGCTACATTGTGACGTCATGTAAACAACTCTTTAAACGTCTGTACAGAGTTAATGACTGATTTAAAGATATTGGTGTTCGGATTTATTTCCTTAGTTAGGCCATTATCTATCGTTCTGGATAGTTTTCAAAACAAAATTCAACAAAAGTTGTTTGGTTTTGGAGTGCTTCGACTTAGGACAATCTTAAGATACCTTTAAAACACTCCTAGACTTAGGACTGTTTTTGGTAATTAGTATAGGAGTCATAAGTTATGACCATTTTTAAGACTTTCTTTGAAACGCAAAATTGTTACAATTTTTATCTCAAGACAAACTTAAGACTTAAGACTCTCCATGAAACGCAGCCCTGGATATATGCGCACTTACTTTCATCACATGTTGTCGCCGGTTCCAATGTAAAATAACTCTGTATTACATAACAAATGATATTTAACTGTTACCTTTGCCGTCCGTAGCGTCATTTTACCCTTTACAATGATAAAAAGACACAGGTTAATTTTGAATTGATTGCAATGTAGCAAATCATGATACAAAAGTACCCCATATGCAAATGATTAATCAGTAGGTGAGCATTTTAAAATCATTGCATCTCTTGTTGCTGTGGGGTTGACTGTCAAGTTTGGGGCATCATCATTGCAGAAACTGTTATTCTCTGTGTGAACGTAACAGGCGACCAAATTGGTTCGAATAACTATAGTCCGTGCATGCTCCAGCAGGCGAAGTGCAAATCCTTGTTTTACTTTGAAGTTTGTAACACCCAAGGTTAGCCAAACTATCTTAAGTTTCTTGTTTCGGCAAAATATGACATTATACTGTGTTGATGATGTAAAACCAAGCAATCGAAACAGCATCAAAGCCATCATCGCTGATAGGGATAATGATATACTACTATAATGTTTAATGCAATTTGAAAATGTATTTAATTCCTTCTATCAACACTACAATTTTAACTAAATTACTTCTCTTTATGTTTCATACATAATGATGTAAAAAATGCACTCTGTCAAAAGAGGTAATTTATAATGAACTCAATTAGTTTTATACCAGATGAGCTCATATTATGTCTGCTACAATTTGCAACAAAAATGTAAACTCTCGGTACAACAAAGCAAGTTTTCCCAGACGTAAGCACATTTCATGTCACAATTAAGGTGCAGCTTCATTTTGCTAGTTTGGTAAGTTATTTGTACTTTACTTAAAAAGGTGCAAATTCTGATTTTTTTATGAAAAGCTTTGAAATCGTTATTATATAGTTTGTCAATCGAAAAGGAAAACATCGATCTTAACATGTCTTACCACTACCCTTTAATCATGCTTCATAGATCTGATCATTTATAATTTGTAAGGTACAAAAAGAAAAAAGAAGTTGATGAAACTTCCAGAGATGAGGGTAAAATCGTTTCTTGATCGATTGATTCTGAATGATTTTGATACAAAAATGATGAATACTTACATCTTTTCAACATAAAAATCAGTAAGATGTGACAGGAAATGTTCGTTACGTTAAAATTCATGTTATCTAAACCTATCTGATTTTAGGGTAAAATCCTGTAAACATCAATCGATTCGATTTAACTTCTATACTCATATAGATGAACACGTCCACCTGCTAAGTTCAATAGGAGCTGGTCGTGTTTGACATCTTTACAGCATATAACTGACGCACCAAAAAGGTTAACGAAACCTTTCAAAAGTGTTTGTGAAATCGTTACTTAATCGGTCGATTCTGATTGACTTTTATACTCAAATTAATTATTGCTTTTATATAATGTTTTATAGATTTGAACCTAAATCGTTTAACATTATGGATTTTTAATCTTTTTCATAAAGAAATAAAAAATAATAATCAATTGAATCCGCTTTCACTGATATATTGCCTTATTTGATAATCATAGTTTGAAAAATGTTTATCCCATTACTTGTTACCATTATTCAATCATAATGATATGTTGCAGTTTTCGACTCAGAAATTGAATCATATAGTAGATTGCGTTATTTACGTGTATTCATATTATGTTATTACGATGCCTTACATACCGAACCAATTCCTGGTTTATCTAGACAAATCTCTGCCAATTTGACATACATCATATAAACTAGTAATCAAACAACTGATTTTTCTTAAAATATTATGTACGTATGGGAACACAGTTTTTTGTCATCTATTTTCTTTGATATGTTAAGAATTTCACACAAAAAAATGTTAAGAGCTAATGTCGTTTTATTTGTGTATTATTCAAAAAGATTTTCCGAGATTGGACTTAGAAATATTAAATATTCAGGACTTAAACTTATCAATTATTACGATAAAATCAGAATTGCTTTACCGTTTGACAACTTGAAACTGAAAATTATATTTGTATACTGTTATAACTGTAACTAAGATAAAGGTTAAACTATACATTAATGATATAATAGTCATTTTAAGAGCATATAAAGAAAAGTGTTATTTCTCATGAATATAGCAAAAAACTTGCATGAAGAAAAGGAAAACATTTTAGAAATTTAAGAAAGTGTCCATCAGATCTTTCAGATTTGATCGTTGGGATATCAATAAAAAAAGATAACTAGTTTTGAATATTTTATTCTATAAGACCATATTGATTGGTTGATTAATAATATTCACATAAGACTCGTTTATGGCGTAAACTAGCATTAGCAATGCTGTGTGCTCTTATGCTTTTTGGTCTGTCTGTCCTTGCCAATATAAAATTAATATAACAAATATTGCCTCCCTAAACAGACCTGCGGACATGCAATTATCATATTAAAACCTCATTATTTCAACTTAAAATAATTCTGTCGGAACAAAACCAAACAGTAAATTTGACATGAAGTGTATTTCTTTCAAGGTTAAATATCAAAAGTCCTCAAGTGTTGAATAAAATATAAAAACCAACCTGTTTGCAATGATAATGCTGTCTTGTTAGAGTGTAAATCTTTAAATATCTTTTATCTAAAGGAAATTGTCCAGTTAAAGTGTTTTCAAATCAATTAACAGTAATCCGTTTGTTTTACTTAAATAGGTAATAGGATTGATGATACTTAACGTTACATGACAATATTAAGTGCATTAAAAACACCTCTTTTTGCCATATTTAAGAATAATTATTACTAACAGTCCCAGAGAAAGATGTTTTATATATCGTACTTTATTTCAATAATATGTTTGCGTGAAAATGATTTATCAATGTGGCAATATGATGTTATGTAATAGTACAATACGTGTTATTTACTGGTAAGTAAGTCATTAAGTAAGAATCTTTGTCCCCTTGATGTCATAAGTCTGTCTTTAAGAAATATACGTTTTTCTCACTTCGTTGTTACTGCGTGTTTCCTAAGAATTTTTCAAATATAAATATAAACCATTCCTTTTTTTCGAACCTTTAAAGTTAACATAACGATTGGCATATTCACTAAGTAAACATGGGATAATTTAGCGCTATTACATTCTAATAGATGTTGCAGGATTTGACTGATCGATTTGTCTGAAAATAATCATATAAATAATTTTGAAAAAAACAGGATTTGAAGCAACATGGGCATGTCTGTATGAAATAAAAGCTATTGAAAATAAATAGTCTGTTTCCTGAGAAAGCAGATATAAATAATCATTATTCTTTCAATCATTATTTCAAGAAGGATTTACGGATTTTTT
>NW_026856665.1:45000-203586 GCF_026571515.1 Ruditapes philippinarum | reverse complement strand
TATCAGTATTTTCTTCAGAATGATATTTTTGCTTTACCCACAAACCCATGTGTTATTCATACACTAGTGATATATGTTTATCCTATTATGTCCGTCTACGGATATAAACATCGTTCGTTGGGATCTTTAACCCTGTGTTTTCTGTTATTTATTTATTTATTTATTTATTTTACATAAACTCCAGAACATGATAAAAATTATGTACATGTTAAATTACTAACAAGATCTAAAACACCAAAACAAAAGTTATTCAAAGTCAAAAGCTGACATACAAGTTAAATTTTCTCTTATCTTTGTTTAAATATCATCTAATTTCTAAATGTCCCTTATATGCCCTGAAAACCAAGAGTTTAGAATAATTTCTACCGAAAAATGAATATTGCTTTCGAATTTGTTGTTTTTTCTTCTTTATTGTAAAGAAACAGAGTAGTTAAAGCGAGATTATAAGGTCATGAAAATGTCATTCGTCTGCCTTATATGCCTTATTGAGAGAATAAGTCTATCAAGTAAAGCATAATCTCTTAATGCTGTTATACCACCTACGCCAAACATAATTTCTCAAAATAAAATAAATCAAAGTAACGTGCCAATTAAAGTCAATGTAGAGGATATTGGCTGTCTGTTATAAGAAACATTTATTAATATCAGAATATCACACTTTAACAATAGTTCACCAAAGAAGTACCTTTAACATAAATGCACTTACAGCCAAATGTCTTTAAAATAAAGCAACAAATGATATGCCCTAGTGTTACAACTTTCTTTTCCCTTTTACATCTGCATTTTTTATTTAAGTCAAAGTATCACAGTACAATGGTTTACAATACGACAGTTTAATGGCCCAGCACGACAGTACCATGGTGTCACGCTTCACCATCTAACTGTCGTATTATCATCATGACACTGTCGTACTGTCACTATTGTACTGTCGCGTTTCACCATCATACTGTCGCCTTCCTGTCAAGCATTTCGCTCAACATGGCGTGAATTTATTCTGTTTAATTCTTATGTCATTGCCAACGTTTGCTTCCATGTTTAATGCATTATTACGCACAAGTTTAACAGAAAGCGACATATAGATGGAGACAGTACGATAATGATAGTACGTCAGTATTGTGGTGACAGTGCGGCAGTACGATGGAATATCACCGTAGTTACATTGTATGTCATGCTTCGATACCATACTGTCGTACTGTTATTGTCGTCATGTCACCGTCGTGCTGTGCTTCGTGCATTCATTTATCAGAGAAAACGCTGGCTCCAACGAAACACCATAACTAATTGCTCTAAATTTGATCATTGATTGCACAAAACTTGAAGAAGAACTTATAAGATTTGATTTATTTCGTACTTACAAATTTCCATAGTATGTAAAATATTATTAAATCTATGTCTAGCATGTATTTCGTATATTCCGAAATTAAGATTGTATTTCTCAGTAAGATAACTGTAAAAACATTTTTATGCAAGAAAGAACATTCTTACTAGTAGACTGAATTAATGAAATATCTTAATGTTATATATTTTAGTTTTATGTTTGACTTGTATAGCAATGTAATACATTTTAATTTGCGATGTCGTCTGAAAATATTCAAAATACTATTTAGAAAGGAATGTGAATTATTATGTTTATATGTATTTTGGTTTGACACTGCCCCAGTGTTCGCATGAAACGCATATTTCTGTCTATGTTTTCATATACAAAAGAACGTTTTCTAATAATATGTTTTATAAACGATAGTACTGCACAGCTAACATACATATTTCATTAGATATATAATTGACATAAGCCATGTGTTTCATGATGATTGCAAACAGGAACAATTTTACAGACTTTCCAGATGATTTTACATTACAATGACTTATCAACTATTTATATGTTTTCCGATACTTAAGTTTTATTTATGTGTTTTTGATAAAACAAAGCAGCAATGTGTTCTCGAGTATTCGTTTCATATCAAGTGGTTTTGATTCGGTTCACTACGAGAAATGATTTGCATGTCAAAATAAAACGGTTGAAAGTCTAGACTTTCCGACCAATAGACTTATTTTAAGAAAGGTGTGTTTTATATAATGTGTGCTCTTATGTAGTATCAAATCATTTTATTTTGCACAAATATGATATTGAAACAGATATATTACGAGATTGATGAGTTAATATTTTAATAAGTAAGTTTAGGTTCATAACCACGAATTGACCCTGTTAGATTTTATTCCGAAGTCGAAATGTTGATTTTGTTAATTATGCATCAGCGGCCCATTTAATTATTCCGCGATTAATTATGATAACTTAAAGTAAGATTGAAATTGTTTAATATAAACAGAAGAATTAAAAAATGAAACATAGAGAACAAATTCCCACAATTTTGTCTTCAACCACCAACTCATTTGTTTTTATATTTGCGAGTAAATTTTGATAAACAAGTTTGAAATATAAGTGATATTTGCAAAATGTAATATAATTATAATTTTAATAATATCGCTAAAAAGATCCAACTGAAAATATAAGATCATATAGATCTCATAAAACGGCAATGTAAATTATTATTATTATTATTATTATTATCATCATTATTATAATTATTTTTATTATTATTATTATTATTATAAAACATATTTATACAATATTTTGGAAAGAAAAATGCTTTACTAATGATCTATAATAGCATATTTCTGGTTGAAATAAATGAAGACAAAATGACTGAGCGAATGCGTATCAAATAATACGATATTTTAGACTGATATGGAAATATGGTTATAAAGGGTATATTATGCCGTATAGGCACATATTTTTTGTTTGATAAAGTATCCGATCTTGTAATAATCGAATCCACATAATTAGACGAATAATTATACGGATAATAGAATTGGCTTAGCAATAAGATTAAAAGAACATTATGATGTAATGTGTCTAAGCAGATATTTCAAAGAACACATAGGAAACGTTGGAAGTGAAACCTGTAGATTTGGTAAGAACTCATTCTCAATTTTAAGATTTAAAATCAGTAAATAAAGAAGTCAAGTTGGTATAAAATGATCAAAATATTAGAAAATAAAAAGGATTCAAAATTATCCAACCACATAAAAGTACAGAGCTCGATGAATATATAAATTGTCATCAAGGGAAATTCAATTATAAAAAAAATCGTTACTCATATAGCCTTGTTTTTAAAATTAGAAAAAGAAAAAGTAAATATAAAATCTATATCAAAGGCATAATATACCCTTTATTACCACATTTCCATATCAGTCTAAAATATCTTTTAGCTATATTCTACATTGTGTTGCATTTCAAATCACTTTTGAACGAAGGCCGTAAGATTAGAAATATATCGCTGTGTTCGATATAGTGGCGCATAGACAGAATCAGTAACAAGTTAGTTATTTTGAGTTCTTTTACTCTGTCACGCTTATTCGATTCAAATAGTCAACAACAAAAAAAGAGACAAATAATAAATTTATTATAAAATGCATCAATACAATTTATATTTCATTTATTTCTTCCTAAAACAATGAAATACATTGTAATTAAAAATGAATGTTACCTGTTCAATATAACTTTCATGTTGTCATTTTTGCGTTAGTACGTTGCCGACAAGGTTCAGCGCGGCAAATCAAATTTTACCTGATGTTTGGCTAATTTTTAAAATACGAGAACAGGAAACAATGTAAATTGGCAATCTTAATACAGGATAAATGTCTGACAAAGTAAATAGACGTATTGTCTTTATCCGATATAAACCTACATTGTTTAAATATATATTTGATTTGACATCTTGCAGATGTTAAAAATGATTACCAGTGTGTGCAAGTATGCAATATAATTGCAAGATGTTGGCATATGCTATCACAGAATGCAATTAAACTGAATTTCACATTTAATATTAATCGTAATGTTTCTTTGTCTGTTTGACTCAGTCCTTACTGATTCCTTCGAATATTATCAAAATTATCGTGTAAACGGTAATATGGTACAGCCTCAATTCATGATAAAATTGGCATAACCCATGTTTGTGTGCGTCTGTGTGTGGTTTTTTTATGTATTTTTTTTTTGCTTTGGATTTGTTTCCAAAGAATGATATCAAATATACATAATTTGAGCTTTCCAGTTTTTGCATTGTAGCATTAATTTACCTATCCCTGCCCTGATTTTATCATAACTATCATTATCGTATCACATATATTCGCCATTATAAAGAGCAAGTAACAAGAACAAATATAATATAAATTTGCATTGTTTGGTTTTACGTCGCACCAACACAAATTAGGCGCTGAACAGGAAATATGATTTTGGCTAACCTTTGGTACAACACCAGGGATAAATGACCTCACATGCTAAGAGATGCACAGACTCAAGTAATTTTAAACCATATAAGCGCCTCTTACGAACACGCAAGGAGAAATGGTGACTGAAATTATGATGCCGCATTTCTTATTGGCCTTAGCCACAGGGGGGGGGGGGGGGTATAAATGTTTATGGCTTGCACGTATTCAGTTAAGACAGAAGTAATTTTATTGCAGATGATTCAGTGATCAGAGTTTGATCTATCAAAATTTTGACTTCCTTTTTGGCATGTTCCATCACAATTTGTCTTCATCTTTCACTGTAACAAATATGTTGCCACGAATGCGTTTTAAATCATACTTTTTTAGAATTGCAATTTCCATGATAACAAAACAATACTAAGATCGTTAAAATATCATTTTGTTTACGAAACACCGATTGTGAGTGTTTTTGTTAATATAATTTAAATTGTCGGGTATCAAAATAACATTTATCTTATAAACATTTCAAAATGTCAAAATGTAAAGAATACAGTACTCTGTCTGTTTAACATACCTTTAGTTTAATTATAACTATTTTTATTAGAAATAAATGTTTTTTTCATACCTGACACGACACGCTCGTGTTAACAATTTAATTTCTGTATATTATATTAAGCAAAATAAAATATTATTTTACTTATCACAATGCTTGAACTTCACCGATAAAAGGATATTATTAACATGAATGACTTATTTATACATCTATCCCATACAAATTTGTCTAAACTTATCAACATTATTTACTATTAAATTCGGGAGCATAACATCTCTTTAACTATCTCTAAATTAATTATCTTCATCAATCAATAATTGATTTTCTGTACTAATTGACACTCATCCGCTAAGTCAATCTATTGTCATTCATTACAAACGGAAATATGCTACCTGGTCGTTTCGAACGTATCTTTTCTCTGAAATTTAATGCAACAATATGTTTTATAATAATAATATTGCAACTGTCATTACCATTTTTAAATTATTGGATATATATTCATCATATTTTGTATTGGAATCTTTTTAAGTGAGCGATGTTATCAAAGATGTAAGCATGTCATTCACTAAATATAGATTTATTTTAATATTCTTTTATTAAAAACAATATGAATATTTGAGTAGGCTTTACACAAAATGAATGGGATGCGTTCATAATATTAAACTAATGTTTTTTGTTCAATTCAAACTATATCAATCTTACGCAATAACATGAGTGGGCTGTAGATACAATATATTATAAATGTTGAGATTTGTTCTTATTTTTCTTCTAAACTTTTTTTCGTTTATTAATGGAAACATTTCAATCTTGCAATCTAGTATGTACACTTTTCCCTTATAAATCCTTTTTTTGCTGGGTGCCTTATATACAAGACACTTATCAATATATATCTTTTAATTCCTAGGAGCCAACATTATTTATTTTTACATATTATGTAAAAATAAATAATGTTGGCTCCTAGGAATTAAAAGATATATATTGATAAGTGTCTTGTATATAAGGCACCCAGCAAAAAAAGGATTTATAAGGGAAAAGTGTACATACTAGTACTTCACGTAATCATTCTAAAGTCCATGCGTCTTTGATGCTTAACAATGCCCGTATAAAATTCCAGACCACCACTCCCTTTTATTTTTTTGTAGATTGAATGCTTATTGTTGTCGAATACCAGGCTATATTTATCGCAGTCTGACTAAAGTTCAGATCTACTTATTTCTTTTATGTAGATCTGATGACGACCGTTTATTCACCTTCTTTATAATTCGGATTTCCCGAAAAAGCTACTTTTACCCATGCAATGAACCGGTTTTCACGGTCAGATCGACCATTTTAGGCGTCCGCGCCGAAGCGCGACGCCGTTATGGAATGAAATCAGATTTTGTGAGAGGGCAATTGCAACTTCTTGACATTAATGATTATTTACTGCATAACTGACCTCATTTGTATATTAATACAAATACACAGGGTGGTGAACCTTTACTACTAAATCGTTAATCAGTACACTTTTATAAAATCGTACGTGACATGCTTAAACTTAATTAATTAAAATTGCAAGGACTAAACGAGTATGTACATTACTATTATACAGAAAACGCAAGCTCTTAATCTATTGTACATCTAACATCTTCTGAAACCATTAAAACATAAAAAGTAAATAATGAAACATTTAAAAGTAAACGTACAATAAATGATATTCAGACTTTGTCACAAACGTTTTGGACATTTTTGTGAATTATTATCACATTTAAGCAACGAAGTGACGACCTTCTGTACATTTTGTGTTAATATTTTGTTTTTGTTGTAATATTATTATTTTAATTAGCTTTGTTTTGGTTCTAACATCATAAATGCAAAAGTATCAAGCTGAGCATCCTGCCCCAGATGTGTTCTATGTTCCATATAAGTTGGTTTAAAAAGCAGCTTAAGTATAATTGCACTTTAAAAATACTCACGTGATCGTGCGTGACAAGCACTTGAGAGCAAAGAAAAATACGGAAATTCAATAATGAAAGCTGACATTCTGCTAAATTCGTTTGGAAATGTTATTTTGTGAATACCTACATAACTACTGACCTATATGCGGTTTTCGCGAAACTATAAACGTTGTAAATTAGAATGCATTAGAAGTAATAAACACAATTTCCAGAGCAAATACTATTTTTTTTGACTAATTTGTCCATAAATAAATTTGATATAAGCTTTATAATATAAATGATGATATTTTATGATTTATAAAAAAAAATAATCTAGTGTTTGGTTGACAAATTAAACGAATCCATATAATGCCACGCGTGAGAGGAAAATTTATTATAAAATAATCCGATTGATTGGGCTGTTACTATCAAATCAAAACCGGAAATTTAATAAAACTTTTTTTTGTCTGTATTTCACATTTGTATGATACATAT
Organism: Ruditapes philippinarum; assembly: GCF_026571515.1. Taxonomy (NCBI): domain Eukaryota; kingdom Metazoa; phylum Mollusca; class Bivalvia; order Venerida; family Veneridae; genus Ruditapes; species Ruditapes philippinarum. The sequence goes on along the minus strand of NW_026856665.1, from coordinate 196,359 downwards.
CAAAAAGATTAAATTATTGTTTCTTCTTAGAAAAGAAAATACATATTAAAGGCGTTGATCTTTTCAAAATATCTAGAGGATCATCAACGAAATATGTTAAACAAACACAGCTTTACGCTAAAGTTTTCTAACCATGATTGACCAATAACATATAAAATTAAAAGCTATCAAAGCATATAATATAATAACGACATTAATTAACTCACTCTTCAAAATATGAACGTTACAGAAACATTTTAATATATATATAGTAATCACCACGGACTTGCCGGTTGACCTTGGCCTTAGTTGGCGCAGTCAGGCTTAGTGTGTAACAATGATTACTTTTTTAAATATACTGTAATTGATATGTACTTTGTGAAGATGAACAATGAAATAGAGAGAATCCATAAAGAAAGTCCAACACGGCAAAATTAAACATGTCGCAGGCTCGGTTTGATTGAGCCTGTTCATGGGCGGTACTTGAACGTGTAAGTTACCGCCCATGCCCCCAACACCGGGTTAAGCAGAATTTAACATTTAACACAAAAATGTTGAAATTTTGAATTAAGAAACATCCCCAGAAGTGTTCATACGGCGATCATCATGGAACCTTCAATGTGACACAGTAGTGCCATTCTATGAAAAGCGGCGTATGGTCCAAAGTAAAAGAATGCTTTTGCCCTAAACGAGAAAACAATGGGCGAAACTAAATAAAATGGAATTTTGAAAGGGGATCTGGGGTTATGAAGCCTGCATATCACAGATAAGACGTCAAAAGGCAAATTTAAAAAGCAGGCAACATATCCTAAGGGTGATTGTACAGTATTCAAGTAGGAATACTGGAACCTCCAAAATAAAAAAAAGGCCGAATAGAAGAAACTAAAAGTACCTGAAATGTGGATCTACGCGTACATGTTAATTTCAATATGCATCATACTGATTAAATATAACGGTTCAAATTGAATTACATATCACTGTGTTCCGTTATATTTTTCTGGTCCTTTGGGATAATTGATGCCAGCATTATTAAGTGTTGATAATTGAGTACCGCTTAAGCCGGTGCTGGGAGGCGTGAGGGATATTGTACTTACTCATTATCCCTGATGTAAAGACGCAAACGAACCGAGTCTGCAATTTTTAATGTAATTTTGTTGTCATTAATGATTCCGAAAGATCACTTTGTTTCCAGATTGTTGTTCAAAGTGTAATAGTACTGCAGCTCTACTAATTTCAATTTCCCTCAGTTGTAATTGTAATCATTACTGATTTTTTGTTTTTTTATAAAGTTTTGTTTACTGCCTTGCGTTCTTTATTAACACAATCATTGTAAAAACCCACATTAATATACTTGTACACAAAATGACGGTAGTTTCCTGTTATTTAAGACGCAAAATAAATGAGAATTGGAAAGAGCGGAAGAAATTGGAAACAATAATGAAATCTAGTGTCGCGTCATATAATAATTGAAGAAATCGACAGCAACTTCCAAAGGTATAGTTCAGTAAAGGCTTTGTCCAATTAATAACGTTAACTTGAACGATTTTTAACGGTAAGATCAGAATATGTTGTGCATTTTTCTGCAAGCCTTTTTTCATAGTAGACAGGAAATCAATCATCAATCTCATATTCAATTAAATTCATTCTTCAACAAATATCATTTATATGTATTAGCAAACAGTGTTCAACCATAAAGTAACGTAATTTTGATTATAGAATAGTATAATATAAACAAAACATTTTGGCAAATATGAAATAATTCGAACAATAGACTTTGATGCTGATTAGCGTATTATTTCGAAAGTCGTAAAAGATGAGTTAATATAGTCAATAAATGTTAACTCTGTGATGCAAATTTATTTATTTATTCTTAACAAAAGGAAATGGTCATTTATTGCAAAACATTTTTGAAAAGGAAACTCATTTGATTGCCTCTTAGTTTGAGACCTTATGTTCGTAATGTTCTTTAAGAAAGGTCAACGTCAAAATAATGTCACCTAATAAAAGGGTAATAAAAGGGTAGAAAAAAAAATATATTAAGAATCTGTTCTACATTAAATTAGCAGTAAATTCTTTACAATTAGAACATACTATTTATTTGTATTAACAAACCATTTTGCGGGTTGGTAGAAATTTTAATACAATGATAAGAAATAAATAGTTTTATATCGGAAAGGCACATTCTAATTCAGTAAATAATTTGTAAAAGTAACATTTATAAACTAAAAGTTGTTACCTAAATTTAGTAAGATACAGTGCAAGGATTATATAAACATTTCGCAATCTTGTTAACGAGCATTGAATTTCTTTACACAAAACACTGTAAAAGTATTCACCTTTGCAAATGAACTTTATACAAGAGAAAGATTTTCAAAAGTCGTTGACTTCTATTTCAACCCTGTTTCTAAATCGTAGGTAGGCGTGCTTGAGTGTGTGCGTATGTATGTATGTATGTATTATGTAGGTAGGTAGGTGTAGGTTTGTAGGTAGGTAGGTAGGTAGGAAGATAGGTAACGAAATAGATAATGCTATACCTAGCACATACTTTTTGCAACGCAGCTGGTTTGCAAATGAATTATTTCTGTGAACTTTGCATTTATAATGACGTTAGTTGCTTGAGATCAGTCGTAATGTTACACAAATTCCGTATTCTCGTACTTACAATTACAAAGTTAGTGACAATTATTTGTAATAAAGCACGGTGAAGGAATAAAAGCTTGAAGGCACATCAATCGAAACTTGTATTAACTCTAGACCTATATGTTATTTAATCATGCTGTATTTTAAGCTTTATTCCATACCTCAATATTTCACGGTTTCTAATTTTAATGAATCATCGCTAGTTTTCAAGTTTGAATCAATGTCCTGAATTATCAGCTTACAACATTATGCTCTTTTGATTTCATCAGTCAGATTTGGAACAGTGGATTCTAAATGTGTCATTACAGGAAAAAATATTTAACTAACAAAGTCAATGTCAAGACATCCATTTCACAACTCTTACATGCGTATTTTAGAAAGTGCTGTGTTGGCTTATATCACCAAATTTTACTAGAATTTCAGTATAAACATACGTACCTACCAATGAAAAACAATGTGGTACGTAAAACACATCTGCTCATATAAAACAGTTTTAGTTCGAAGGCCTCGGTGATGTCATATTTATCAAGATCATAGATTTTGATATTCACGTAATTGTACAAAATAATACTATTTCTTAAACAAGGGTGCCATAGTCACAAAATACGCCCGTTTACGAAAGCTTTAGATGGAGATGGGGGCATTATGGATAAGTGTTATCTAGCAAGCAAGTTTTTATCCTTGGCACAGCCGCACTGTGTTGTTAAATGAACCTTAAAACAAATCAGTAGGGAAGATAAAAAGTACATGTAATTGTAATTTAATAACTAAAAAATTCTGATTTAAGATTTTATTCTAGGGAAATACATTTCATTACAATTCTTAATCTTTGAATGAGCTGAACTGATATTTACTTGAAAATTAAAATATAATTAAATTTCTATGAGAAAGTATTTACATTTGATAAGGTAATTACTGTATGATCTTTATGAACAAATACCAAGTCTACAGAACACCATAGTTATCACAGTTAAGAATCTTGACCAATGAATGAAACATGTGTAAATAAATGTTACATTCTTTAGAACATACTCAAGTCCAAGAAAGAGGATTATTTTATGCCCTTTGATTAAATTCTATTTTTAGAATTGAAAGTGAAAGTAGATCAAGGGGAGTAATTGTGTAAGTCATTTATGAACAAAGTAATAACTTTGTTGTTGCCCTTTGATTAAATTCTATTTACAAAATCTGGATATTTCATCATCTTTAGTGACCTTGACCTTGTATATATTGACCTAAATTATATGTATCACAGCCATAGTCTTGATAATGACCATTTGTGTTACAATCCCTCAATAAATGATGACTAAATGGTCCATATACACATCTTCATATTTTTATCTGAACTTTGACCTCTATGTGTGACCTTGACTTTGGCCGCAAGGACCTGAATCTTGCACGCGACACTCCGCCTCACAATGGTGAACATTTGTGCCAAGTAATATTGAAATCCCTTTATACATGTGGAAGTTTTGCTCCGGACAAGCATTTTTCAATGACCTCTAAGTGTGACCTTGACCTTTGACCTAGAGACCTGGTTCATGTGCGCGACACTGCTCCTCATAGTGGTGAACATTTCTATGAAGTTTCATTAAAATCCCTCCATACATGTAGGAGATATGCTCCGGACAAAATTGGACGCCGCCCGCCCGCCCGCCCGCCAGGGGCGTTCCCATAATACGTCCCGTTTTTCAAACGGGCGTATAAAAATGCCAGGTAATAGATATTAACCAACCAAAGAATGTAGGCCGTCAGTAATATTGTTGTATAACAAAATCGGTTAACTTTATAATAAGCCACGGAATAAGCGTAATTTGAGTACAATTTTACATGATATTCCATTTTGGAGCATCTGGAAATTGTTAATTTCAGACATAAAATTATCCATTACGATCTGGGGATCTAGATTTTTTCAAAATGAAATAAAACTGACCACCTAGTATTGACTTCAATTTTGTGTAATACAACCCTTCATATATACCATAATGAAATAAACCACATTGAAAACAAAACTAATTGTGTAAGACAAACATTCAGTTCACTTGTTTTTGTTTGTTTTTCTCGAGAAAGTGCTCTTACATTAGTATTACAATAAACATCATTTTACCATCGTCATCAATATAGTTCCAGTCATTAACAATCAGTGTATCAAAGTGTGACTGTTTTTGTAGCGAATTTGTCGTTAGATTTCGTAATATGATCTGGTATACTAATATATAAAGTTCATTAATATAGTTACTATAATGACAGAAATATACATTTTTATAATAATTCTGTCAAATCTTTAAAAGGCAAAGAACATGTACTGTAATGCAACCTTTCCGTCTAAAAACTGTGTTCATTCAAATCAGTTCCATGCAATATAGTTTATAGGTAGAAAATGTTACATATCCTCACATGTAATATTTAAAAAACTCTAGCAGAATCTGTAACCATATTTGTAAGATACAATTTATTTGAAGTCAACGACCGTAATCACTTGACCATGTACGCCAAATCAGTTATAAATTATGTTATTTCAACCTCTATACTCCCACTTCTATCTGTATCAAAAAATGCAATGTTGATGAACCACTATAACGTTTGTTGCACAATACAAAGGCTTATATATAAGAGCAGACGAAAAGCCTGTATGTGATATTGATAAAATAATGTTTTGATCTTAAATCTTTTGTTACGTTTCAACTTTGGATTACAGCCAGCAAAAACGTATATCTTTGTGTGTTATAACTTGATATTTCATTGTGTAACATCTGGAGAATCATTCAGACAGAAATATGTATCCATTATGAAATTGGAAGCTTTGTTGGAAAAGAAAACAAAGAATTTCTAAGGATGTGTGTTCTTGTACTCTTCGTTTGATACATTTGGAAATCCGTTGATCTGCAAGAATCATTTTTGTCTACTCAAATAATACAGATAAAAGTACTTTATTTAGTTTAATGATACTTTGAAATGAGTTCGATGTTCTTGCTAAATGACATGTTTGCAAATTTTGTCAATTACATCCTTAGCCTTCTAGCAACAACAAATTGTACCCAATAGCGATGTGCTGACGCAGATCAGCCGTTCATTCAAACAGTTGTATCATGGTCTGCATTGTTTGGCTTTCACCCAGTACTTATTTTGTTATTAGAATATTTCATTAAGAAGTTTTCTTTTGCTATAAAGCTCAGCCATATTTTCAACAGTTGTGTCTGCAATGTATAACATAACATTTCTGGCTTCTGCAGAGATCGAACATTTCATCCATTTTGCACCCTAAACGGATCTTTTAATAGTTTGTTAATTGTCATTAATAGTTATTTTGGTGTTCCTTGTTATAAATATTACTTTAATGTTACATAAACCCAAAATTCCATAAATTCATAGTTTTCAATAAAGAAATGCAGTTTGCTACAATAAGTACTAATCTAATTGAAAGCACTGGAAAATGTATTAAATATGAATGTTTCATATTTATAATTTCATAATAGAAATGGTGACATTTTATTGACACATTGGGTTTCATATCGACTCCAGATCGTTTTTTGGTGTCCCAACAACCAAAATGAGTTTTATAAAAATCTGTCTGCATGAGAAATTCTGCCTTCGGATCATCCGTACATCAATATTACATCAACAAGCATGGCTATAAGTAGCAGTCCTAATTTAACGGTATATTTCCTCATGTTACGTATCACGGTATGTTTTCATACAAATTTTATCTTTTTTATGAGAATGGTGTTTACTTATTCTGAACACCAATGCACAGTGAAACTAATATCTGCACAACAGTTAACGCACTGTGCATGTGTTGGTATATGACTTAAGTCTGACACACTTCCAATTGTAAAGTTTCCAAACTATGATACAATAGCCTTTTTTCTTATGTTATCAATCAACGGTAAACCGTCAGACATTACAGCATCAAAATGTAAACATCGTGATAGCTTAAGTGGTAAGGATCAATTTACATGTTTGCGCTTACTATTTCGATTTGCACGATGTACTTTTATGCACGAAGGTATGCGCAAATGAGAACATTATTTTTACATGACTGTTTAGTTTAATTCATCCTTATATTTTAACATCAATATTGTTAGGTATGCCTGATTAAAATGTTACAAGACAACAGTTTCTGTGCTTTAACATAAAATAATACAATCAGAAATAAAACACATGACGTTAACAATTTTACACTGTTTTTATTTGATTTTTTTCTTTGTTAATATCATTTGTTTAGTCTAAGCTCGATGATACTTTTTTGTAAGAAATCGTTACCCAAGAACCGGATATTCTATATATCATGACAGCTAGTTTATTATTAGTTTTTCTCTTGTACATTTTAACACTGGAATAAAACACATAAAACAACATTGTTGAATTGCAAAAACTGAATTATATAGAATCATATATAATTTCAGTAAAGCTCTAAGATAGATAGGTTTGTAATGTTTAAGAATTTTCATTCATGATATATCAAACAAATTCATTAAAGGATTTATACATTCAAAGGTTACAAACCATAACTGATGATTTGGGAACTTTATTTAACAGATGAGGTGTTTTTTATTATAAACTAAACTAAAATATCAAATTACTGATACCCATGCCGTAACTAAATACTTTAATTTCAAACAGTCTGATTCGTGCTAAGAAACTCTAAATAAGCTTAAGTACAATAATGACAGGTGTATTTTGAATATATATCACGTATCACCATGTTAAATCTGATCCCATATCCAATGAATGTTTTGCAGTCAAGCCTTTCTATAATAAGATGATTGTAGCAGTGTACGTCTTCCTTTAAACATGACGATTTTTTTTCTATTAATTTAGGTCAATATATAATGTTCTTATCATATCACATTTCTTTAACGCGTTTCTTTGTGTCTTGTAGGTTACCTTCCCATATTCAAGAAGGTTTACTCACACGTAAAACTGTAACTAAGCGTACAATTTTGCAGAGCGTATGCTTTGTTTTTAGGTGTGAACCGGTGTAATGTCTGCAAAAACGTTATAACACTAATAATACATAGGTTAGAAGAAACAGATTGGTTTACACTCTTGGCATGGTATATGTGTACATGTGAATATATGATAGATAAAACATCACCTTTTTCATGCTTTCAAAGTTCATTCAAAATTCATATTGAAATTATGACACCTTTAAAGGCCAACTTTGCCTATAAATGTTTTTATTCTTATTTTTTCAAATGCCTTTATTTTGCGTCTATGTTAAAGTTGTAAACATAATAGAACTCATGTTGTTATTTCTAAGGGAAAAAAACAACAATATTTTCTTCGGCAAAATATGCCATAATTATAAGTGTTTGTCGGAATATGTTTTCACAGAAATTATGTAGAAATTTGATATGGTTAAAAAATTTAACCGAATCGAACTTTGCTATTTAAGTTTGACCTGAATGAATTGACAACAAAGATTCATTCGCCCAGCACAGAGACGGAAGTTAATTTTAATTGACGAAAGAGTAGTTAGAAACATTGAGTACACGTCCCGACAATTTCGTAAATTATTGTATTCATACCCTACTACTTTTTGCGATTAATTTTGACAAGCAAATGTTGTTATGAGCGGAAAAAGTATGTGTTAAATATATTGAGGACACATGCTTACAAACGTGTCTACAACATAATCAACTTTTCAAATCTATAAATTAATTTTGATAAAAAATGTTCGACATACATTTTGAATCTGGACAGTTTTATACTAAAAACTTTGATCATATCGCTAATATGAAAATGATTCAAATCGGAAACATGATGCTTTTTTATCTAAATGTAAGGAAATGTCGATTATTGTTATTATTGTTACAGAACATAGTTTAGGAAGAAAAGATACAATCATTATGCCCTGATAGAATATTTCTTGGTTGTAATGAATGAACTTAGCTGATGGGTGCCGGACATAATATAGGAAATCATTTTTTTATTGATAAAGTTCTGTAACAAAGCATACGATTATGTAAAAAAGTTTCTCATTGCAATGATTCAAAATGATGATGTTTTATTTCAATCAGATTAACTAAGAAATAACAGTAACATATTTTCATAACATTGTGTATCCAACTGAACGGAGTTCAAAGTAAGTTATGGAAATACAGACGTGGAAAGTTTGAGATAAATTTGAAACATGTTGAAGTTAAAATAAAATAGAAATTGAATTGAATTTCCCAATTATGGATTCCTCCATAACAACTTTGTCACTTCATAAATTGTGATTTCACTAACGTTTTTTTAATCACGCTAATTCGACACAAATTGTTCGAAAAAAAGACAAAGTTAATTTCAAAAAGAAAAGACTATGTTGTATTACACGTGTTTCTGCCTGATATAAGATAGTAGAAAAAAATATTTTTATTGTATGATGTAAGAATGTTGTCGACAAAATACTGTGCAACAAAACTAACGCAAGCGATACTGTGTATGGCTTGTCTGATTCTTTATGAATACGTAAACAAGAAAAAAGTATTAAGAAGCCGCAATGATACAGGAAAGTTGTGAAGTAGTGTTAGCATTTTTTTGCAGTCCCAAAAGTACTATATCGTATAAATAGATATTTTGACATTGCAGATGGTAAAAGCATTACTACAACAATTAGATTTCATTTCATTTTATTGCACGGTTTTGACATAGTCTTATACTGAATACAGTTAAACTAAAATTCACGTTGAAAGTCTTAAACAAATTATTTATTTGATTGATATATTATTGACTGATTCCTTAAAAAATGTATCATATCAATATCTTTAATTAATATATTTCTTATAACATATTGCAGGATTTCATCAATTTGCTTAGCCAAACACTTCCGCTTATCCTTCATGGTGATGTTTTTAACAATTTCCCAGAAAGATGAGTTTGAAGTTTTCTTACCATATCATATTTAGTTATTTACCTTATAATATGTCCACAGTCACCGGTCCCTATCAGTTGTAATTATCATCAAATTCTCCAACGGGTTATAACTATTCATAAACCTATTTATTTAACATTATTACACACCAGCGCGTACACGTAATAGTGATGAAATTGTTCAAATTTTGAATAAAAGCTGTATCAAATTATGTGTTATTTTCTCCTTAAGTCTATCTAAGTTAGGGTAAATCCATGAAATCTCATCGTACATACATTCATCTTGCAGTGTGACATGTTTTCTTTAAATAAGACAAACGAATGTGAAATGACAATTTCTGAATAATGTTTGTTAAAGACGATAAATTCATTTTGATTAAGTTAATGTATAAGAAAAGAAACTGCACTCTTCAGTTGTCAAATTTCAAACTAAAATTCAGCCTTTAGTCATAAACTTGTATCATATATAATATGACAATACATGTTATCCTAATATTGATAACGTTTAATTTACTATATATTAAAATTAACATAATAATGATGATAAAACAAATGTAATAATCATGATGATAATAATAATTATCGTGATTGTGATGATGACGATGATGATTATAATGATGATGATGATGACGATGATGATGATGATAATAATGTTAAAGAAAACGATTTAAATTTCCAAATTAATTTCGGAATAAAAGAAGAAATAAGTGTTTCAATTCGATGCTGCTCATAAATGATGCTATCTGGATACCCTACAATTAAAATAAATACAAGAATAATTACAATCTATGGTTCGCAAAACATACCATACAATTTAAATGATAACAGAAACATAATCTTAATTTGGGTTTAGAAACACATAATGATTTATTACTTTCTACATCTAATTTATTGTTTTGTTATTTAGAAAACAAAAATTCAGGGAAAAAAAGAATAAATAAAATGGATCCCTGGCAGCTTATTTCCCTAAGTGAAGGATGAAGACATATTGTGAGGAAAAATGCCAAATAAAAAGTCCAAATTTTTATAAATCAAGCATCTGCTTATTTGAACAAAATAATAAAGTAAATTACATAAGATGTCCTTTGAGATGGTATGTCCTTCGAATAAATAGAACTGTCAGTTTGTAAAAGCATATCAACAGATTAGATTAATATTATTGTATGAACAAGGTCGATTATTATGCTTTGAGAACACGAAGGCTTTCGAAAAACTATTTATATAATTATTTCTTTTGGCAGAAATGTTATAAGTTAAATTGTTTGCAAGTATTGTAAAATATTCACTTTTATAACATAATTATATTATAAAAGTGAATGTTTAAAGTATACCGTTCAAACAAAAGTCTGCTAGCAAGAGTACATTTCTAAACATTACTGATTATTTAGATAAGGAATATATTGCAAATAACTGAAAGTGTACTATTATTATATTATTCAATTATGATCTTGCAGGATACTTGTACCCTTCATGCTGACCAAATATTTATTATATATGATGATTATTATATATTATTACATGATCTAAAAAAATCTGCACTCTCTTTGGTTCAAACATTAGTCAACAGAACAAATTATAAAATTATATTCACTTGGTGAAGTATCTATCATATTGACTGGCTGAATTGGATTTTTTATTCAAATTGAATCTAAAAACTTTTAATAAAATCAGACCCATGTTCAATAACCATACAGAAAATACAATTATCTGCGCGTGCGTAAATCATATTAACTGAGGGAATTTGATTTATCCATACGCGGTTTTTACTGGCTGAATTGAATTTACCGTACCTAAAATAGTACCAGACTCATATTTAATGACCATGCAACACAGACTATTTAAAAGTGCTGCTTTTTGTTCTTTATGCCATATTTCTCGATTACTCCACAATAATAGGTTTTTACACCTTCAATGGCTGTCTTGTAAATTATTGTCTAATATATCATTTTATATATCAGTTATCTGTTATGGTATTTTGGGGGTTCAACACAATGTCAAATATATTTATATAGCCAATGTACAATGTATGTTTATTATCTCTTCGTGAGCTTTTATATTTGTTCGTTAAACATAATATTTTGTTTTGACATCTAACGATAGACATTAATTATTTACTCTATATAATCTATTCTATGACATGGAAACCCTTAAAGGCAAACTGTCATAAAAGATGGAATCTCCAAACACATAATATTTATCTTATCTATATTATCTTGAAATGTATTCTAATTTAATTATTTTCCCGAAAGTGCAAATCTGTTTTAAATCATAAATTTGAACGCGTGGGTGTAACATAGCAAAAACAAACACAATATTGAACTTTAATTATGAAAAAATTTAGAAAAAAAAATAACTGATTCAAGCTAACTTTAAAATGTAAAGTATTCTCTTTGAAAGGTTTATGTAAAGAGTTGAATCTGTTTATTACGAAACATGTTGCCAGTTTAATGGAAAGGCGTTGTGCTTTGAAATATTTAAATTGCACAAAATTTTAATATACAGTCAATATACAAGTACATCATGATAAAGCTATTACAAAGCGATATCAGTAAAACGTAAGAGTTGAATAATATGTTTTCTTCAAATAAGTGGATATTTGGAAAGAAACAAAATTGCAAAGCTTGTCCGTATTTATTATTATTATGATGATGATGATGATGATGATGATGATGATGATAATTAGTGGATATTTGCAAAGAAACAAAATTGCAAAGCTTGTTCGTATTTATTATTATTATGATGATGATGATGATAATGATGATGATGATGATGATAATTAGTGGAAATTTGCAAAGAAACAAAATCGCAAAGCTTGTTCGTATTTATTATTATTATTAATAATAATAATAATAATAATATTATCATTATTATTATTATTATTATTATTATTAAATAAGGTAAAATAGAATTTGGGAGACTAGGAGAAAAACAGACATGTTAGATAGTTTTCTGTACATTTCGTGTCCAATCATATGTCATTCAAGCTTTATAGTATGATGTAAGATAATATAAGAACATAATTATATTAGAAATTTGTTTTTGTGAAAAATATATTGAAACTATGCCTCTATGTTTATAGTCTATTTAAAAGCATAACAACATAATACAAAAACTTTCGACATTTCCCACATGTTAAATAACACATGTACAAAAATTTGAAGAAATTGGCATATCGTCCTAGCCTGTTAGCAACTATTTCATAGAATACTAAAATAGCGCACAGTTCATGTCAATTATACCTCATTAATTAATAATTTGTCATATGGATATCAGATTTGCTTTTCGTTTCTTTGAAATCTTAAGTAACGAAAATAAATTAAGATAATTTCAAATTCATATATTAGAATCTTTAAGCTTTCTCGTTGGTGGGACATTAGGTTTCCAAAAAAAAAAAAACGAATGGATTTGCTAATCGCCTACTAAACGCTCTCATTGTCCGCATCCTAAACCTTCGTTTCGTCTAAAATATGAACCATTGATGAAACATATGAAATTATATATAAATATGCATTAAAATAAATAGTATAATTAAAAGTTCAAATAAAAAGTCAAGTATTACTAACTTATTTTCTAAAAACAGGTCAATTCACGCATTATGGCAAGACATTTTTTCATGTGTGAATTTACATTCTCATAAAATACCTTCTTTAATTAATTTCAGAATTTGTGAGAAAAAATGTATATTTACAATATCTACTCACGTGGATAAATAAATGATACATCATCTGGACCTTACAAAAGAATATGTTTTGTTATTATGTTCATAAATGTTTTGTTTCTGTTTGTTTTTGTTTTTTTTTTTTCAAGAAAGATATAATCAGAAACAGAATCACTGACAGCGAATTTCCAGAAGTGACGAATGAAGACAAATTGACTGAAAGGAAATATACAGAAAGGAAATCAAACTTATGGAAGCTAAAGTATCCGTTACGAAAGATTTTTAATCACCTTGTACTTGACAATAAACAAGATTGAATAAAATCATTCAACCTTAACGGATAATCACATATAAACGTTGAATTTGTTACTTAGAACATTCTAAACCAGTCGTTTATCACAGTTCGTTATAATTAATAACTATGAACACTAATCAGCATTGAGTAGACTTCTGAAGTCATAAAATGAATATAGGTAAGCATATTTAACAATTGTGAAAATCATATTAAAAATTAATGGCAGAAACAAAGAAAAACAACAACACAAAATGAAAGAAAAAAGAAATAGAAAAGGGCAATGGAGCATCATGAATTTTGTGGATGATGAGATTACGTTGCCTAAGATAATCTAGTTATTAATAAGTGATTCGTATGTAAGAGCAAATTCATTATCATATAAGGAAATAAACACAATGTAGATGGTTAAAATCTTAAATAAGTTGGTCACAGTGTATACTACAGTAGAAACAGATAAGTCACCATTTTTTCTGCGTTATTTTAAATGCAAATTATATATTTCAATTCCTAAACGTCGCCGCTCATCTTTTAAATTGCACATCGAAGTTGTACTTTATTGTTAGAAATAAAATTATTTGATAGCGTGCAACATGTTATCATAGATGATTATATATTGAGATGGTACACTTACATATATGTGTTCCAAAATGTGTTATTTTTGTTTATGCATCCTTTTATTAGGTAATAATTATTTACTAATACAATGCACAGTGAATGTAATATTTGATAAACATGTTATGAGGATATCGTTTTTCTTTTTATAGATGGAATTGACATTTTACATTATAAAAAAGCAATATTCTGAAGATCGGAAATAGATAAGAGACTGGTCATACAAATAATCAGAATCAACTTTAAAATATTTTTTGGATCTAAAATAATTTGTGATCTATGCAACTAAATATGACGCATCTAATTTTTTTAATCAAGTATTCTATTATTTATAAGACCTACTTTAAGCTAAAGTACGAGTCCGACACGATTTTGTTGTTCTTGGTTTTCAAGTAAAATTGTTACAAAATATACGAGCTTATTCAAAGTTTTTAATTTATTTATGAAAAGGAGTGATTTTTTTCAATGACTACCGATTTAAAATGAAATTCTTAGCCCTAATACATTCAAATCAACAACTTTTCAGAAAATTTACAAATAACGGATACTCAAGATTGCGACCCAGTAAAGTCTTTACTTAATACAATGCAATTGAAAATACGCAAAACTGTTAGTGCGGCGCTTGATAGTGAGATTAAAGATAGCAGGATTGCAATAATTGACAAGGGTAAGAAGTGGAACAATTAATGTCATCTGTAATATCATTAATTATACAACTAAATTTTGAATAATTTCGAAAATTAGCTCTATTCTGTTTCAATACTTTCTGTACACATCGCAGGCGTTGTTATCTCGGAATTAAATGTCACATGACGCGAGTTATACAAACTTTTATATGTTTCCAGCGAGCAATTTTATTAATTATGATATTTGATAATGCAATTTTAAAACAAGAATGCAACACATTTTATAAAATTTGACGCATGTTATAAAAAATATTTCTTTACTAAGACCAGATTTACAGTTGTATACGTGAAACATTGTAGAAATATTTCAGACACTATGAATTATATCTACTTATAACCTTGGAATATATACAAATTATATCATTATTTTACCAATATTTTATTCTAAACAGTTAAACATACTTGAAACTATGCTTAAATCTAGCATCAGCAAACGTTTAAACAGATGCAAATTCGATATTGCAATTTAATGACCACAATAACAAGTTAAAACTGTAAAAATATACACTTGAACGTGTGATAATATTACGCCAACCGTCTGATTGCAATGATTTATGTTTCTTTTTATTCGTAAAACGTTTAATGTATTTACTATTTTGTATTTACAAGGGGTAGGACGTGAAGTGGTTACACACTTTGTTCAAGCGAGAAGAAAATTGTTGTACACATACCGAAACGGATATCGAGTCATGAATATTTACAACAGCCGCACATATTTTCTTCAGGGAAGTGAGTTTGTATGCTATTTTGGACCGTTTAATATGCCCAGTCCTTAAGGAAATGTTTTTGGTACACTTGAGTTTAGGTGTCAGCTTCTTAGCTTTTGATATGACGAAGACAAACTGGTCATGTACATTTTTGAGATTTCACAAGTGGCAATCCAGGTCGGTTTTTATGCTTATTTATTCACATCTGTAAGTATTTTTCTGTCAACACTATGTAAATGTTTAACTTGCATGTTCCAAATAAAGTTTTAATACACAAACATATCTTGTTCACGCACATTTTAGTTGCAATCTTAGTTCTTCGAGCATTTCTTTTTGCAAACTTATTCTGATTAGCTTTAGGAAAATATAAAGTTATATTAAACTGAAATAGGATTCAACGAATATCATATTTATTAGTTTGACTTTTTATAAAAATGTGTTATTCCACTTGGTTTCATACGGCTTTGACATTTTTTCGGCTTTCTTTATTTAGTTGTCAATTGTGGTTCGCATATAACTACTCCATGTTCAAGCTTTTGTGCCATCTCTTGCTCTTTATTTTGTGCTCTACTGAGTGCCTTTGTGGTAGCTAAGGGTGACTGGATCTTGTCGGGAGCTGCGTTCTCTGAATATCGCTTTGCTTAATTGATCTTTGTTGTTTATCTTTAGTTTTCTTGTTTCGCAACTGTAATACGCTTGTATATTTCTTTTAATTGCACGTTTCCCAGTTCATTAATGAAAAACAAAATTATGGAGTATAATGGGAAGTTATAAAATTGTATTAAAATCTGGAGAAGCATTAAAACAACAAACTAGCATGACAATTGCAGACTCGATTTTACTGAGTCTGTTCATGAGGGATAATGTCAGTATTCCTGATTTATTTTGATTCTGGACTATGCCACTTTTAAAAAAATGATGATTGTTTTGTTTGTTATACGTCACTTCGACACAGTATAGGTCATATCGCGACGTTCCAGCTTTACTGGTGGAGGAAGACCTCGGGTGCCCTTCCGTGCATTATTTCAGGAACGAACGGGCGCCTGAGTAGAACCACCGACGTTCCGTAAGCTAGCTGGATAGCTTCCTCACATGAAAGAATCCAAAGTCCCTGTCGGGATTCGAACCCACAGCAGTGAGGGGAAAGTGGTTTGAAGTCAACGACCTTAACCAATCGGCCACGGACGCCTCTAAAAATAATGAATTTGATGTAATTTGATTTGATAAGATGTAACAAGTTTCAGAACTTCTTTACTTAAATCTTGTCAAACCTATCTTTCATCATTCACATAAAACGAAATATAATGTTCCAACATATCATGATTTTTTTTCAAATTTCAACCAAAATCTACAAATCTTAAATAAATCCTTTAGCGTTTATATTTGATTTTTATGTCACTAAATACCAAACATAACATACATATTAGGAGTATTTCTTCATCAAAAAATAGATAAATAACAATTCATTTCGCAGGCAAACAAACCTTTAAGACTAACACTTTTAAGGTGCATGGAATGCAATCTTTTTATCTACTTCTGTTATCTCATTTCTGTTATTCAAAAGCATCACAATAAAACTGCTCAAATATTTACTTGTGAATCAATGAATTTTCTACAAAATAGTATGTTTGCTTTTTCAAGATATCAACCAATCTCTGTGCAGAATGTTTAGTTATGCGTTTGTACATTTAAAACCCGTTCCTTTCACACTAAAGATAATTTAATATATATGAAAATAATGTTCTGTGAACAATCATTGTTTAATGTTATGTTCATTTTTACTACACTTTATGAAATTAATGGTAAGTGTTCTCCTGCAACATAAATTGTTTATAATAGAACATAAAAAAAGTGCTAGAAATGAATAATCGCACACATTTAAAAAAAAAAAACTATTCAACTAAAAATACATGTTATGCCATTAATGAAGATTAAGTTTTCATTGTATCTAATTTTTGTTAAATGTGAAGATTTTCGTATCTTAGATATATACTTTGTGTTGTTGTTGTTGTTATAACCTTGTCGAGTTACTTACTAATCGGCATCATCAATTTAAACAATTTTGCAATTGAAGTTACCTCATTAGTTTGTTTTAGGTTGGTTTGAAGTATTTAGGCTTTCTATATAAGTCGTACACTTCTGTAATGAAATTGAGTCTGCAAGTTTGAGCTATTTTGACTGTTTGTTCTTATAAATTTTCCATTTTAAAATTTGTAACAAAATTATCAAAAGTAAACATTATGCCTTGTTGGTAAGAACAACATGTTAGTTGCCTTATACTAAAAGAAAACCAAAAAGATAAATAAAGTTTTATTTAACGTAGATTTTACACTTAAATTAGTAATGGGAATCTAGCTTTTTAAATGTGGAGTGAAAATTATGATACTTGTCAGATGTTTGTTAAAACATAGTCTCCTAAACTTCTTTAAAACAATGACTATTTACATGAAATTTAAAATTAATCGAATGTGCATTTGTATTATATGACTGTCAATGTATTGAATGAGACTCAAATAAATTATAAAACTACTATATCGTGTGGTTGGAAGTGGGGGGAGGGGGTAAAAACTGATGCAAAAGAATGCTGTACAAATTTACTACGTCACCACATCCATGTGTAATGTAATTAGTTTTATTTGATAACTGTAAGGTAACTGAACTGTCAGTCTTATTTGTTAACATCAATGGTTTAATCTTGTTAGCTATTTTACATTACCATGTTTTCTGTTTGTCTTCAGCTCTTTGAAAGTTCGACGAGTGGAAAGGGGTTGAAGGATTGTCAACATTTCATTTAAAATAAACGTTCATTAAGATGTTATCAGCAAAGTCTTACAATGCTTTAAGACATTTTTGACAGTTGAGCATTACTTCTTCGATAAATGATTAGCATAGAAAAGAACATATCAAAACTTTAATTTATTTATTAGAAAGCATTTGATTAAGATCCATTATAAAGACACTTGAAATATATCGTATAATGTCAATGCTTTTACATTTTATTACATATGAGAAAGCAAACATTTTACCGGTTTACACGAAAAGATACAAATACGATAAGAATACATTGAAATTATTTTCAATTATTATAAATATGCTTAGAATGCATTATAGATAATGTTATAATAAATTCGGATATTCTGTGTCTTTTTAATGTTGTTTTGTCACTTGTTGTCGATTTCAAGAACATCAAAAACTGTTTCTGGAAAGCTGGTGAAATAGGTAATACTATGTACATCAAAATTGTCAGATACATCAAATCATAAATGATTCGAGTACATACTGGATTAGGTGTTATGCCACTTAAAAACTTATAAACAAAATAATAGTACGCCTGTCCCTTTGTTAACCATCGCAAGATGTTTGTAATTAATCACTAAAATGTAAAAGATATTTTGTATTGGAGTGTCAAAGTATATATAGAGATAGTATATAGAAAATTATAAATAACCAAATGACAAAGTTGTATAAATTCATTATGAGGTTTCCCTAGAGAAACAATGTATGAGCGATTATAAATGCTTATTTGAAGTTTTATACTACAAACGGGAAAAATGCACCATCCAAATAGAGAGATACATTACTTTAATTTAAAGAAAATATCTGCAGATCAATGCATATCACGGCGAAACAGGAATTTTTTGGAAACCTCGTGTGTTACAAATTTAAAGGCAACACAAAGTGGTCAAATCACATCACCTGCTGGAGCTGAGAAATGTAATTCGAACACATTTAGTCGCTTCCTTCGATCATGAAGGGAAAACATGTAGCTACAAATCACATCTGTAAAAAGACAACCTCTCATCCAAAATAAACCGAAATGATGGATACTATTGGGGTATTTTATAACTTCTTTCGTCAGTTATAAGCATTTAATTACGTTATCTTTGACAGAAAGACAACCAGTAATGACACATGCGTAGTTTTAAGCACGATGATAAAGGTCAAGTTGATTAGCCATTAAAACTGTCTATCAAATCTTACGAATGACAATTAACTGATAACATTCCATTTTGAATCAGAATATTGGGAGTGTAATTTAATAATCGATGGTATATAAACGTTTTCTTCCTTGTTATTTATATACTTCCTTTAAACATTATCATGGTAAGGCAATCTATCTATAAACAATACCAGCTAGTTTCCCGTACTTCATATGAATAAACAATTGTCACAAAATAAAATTATTGGTTTAAACAAATGTATTTAAGCGCGATCGAAACAAGTACCTGCAACATATTGAATGACTCCTAGAACTATCCTGTACTTGTGTCATATGACGAAACATGGTCGTAACCCGATCAGGGCTTGAACCCATGATCCCTTGGTTGAGAGAAAGACACTTTATCTATGAAAGATGGTTAATTTATCAAAAGAATTAAGCATATCAATACATCATCGTATTTACTAACTCATTAAATTGACTTTTATCTTTACAATTTAAATTGTAAATCGTGTTTTCTTCTCAGAATAATAGCGGTGTTTTATAAACACTGCACTTATATTATTGTTTTCACTGATACTACTTCCGAGTAATATTTTACATTGCATGATATTTTCTAAGAAAACAAGATTTTGAAACAATATTTAATGTATATTGACATGTTTTATCATGCAATTTAGGAGATATACCACTTGGGACATGAAAGCTGATATCATGATTTCGACTGACTTCAACACATCAAGGCAACTTTTCTCAGGAGAATAAATATCGTTAAAATATTTTTTAAGGAAGCAGAAAAAGTAATAACAACACATACTAGGTGAAATTGAAACCTTGAAAACGTCTAAACAAGACAAAATTGAAGATGTTGAAAGTTTGGTTTTATTGGCTTTATTATTTGTCTGTATATATGATGAAATGAAATATCATTTCTGGAATGTATCGTTAGTTCTGCCAGAAACAGTTGTAGTATTAAATATAATAATGTTAAAATAAAAACGACGTTTAGTATACATAAATATATTCTTGTACCGATATTCAATATCTATTGGTTTTTATCTATTACATATAAAAGATCATTTATTCCCGTTAAAGCATTTACTACAATGTCGATAATAACTCTTTAATATCCAGTGAACAACAGGCATATTTCTCTTCATTAAGAAATTATACTTTTTTCAGATCTGACTGTAATATACAGCGGAACTTTAATTAGTGATTCATACATACTGCAGCATAAGATAAGCAACCTTGCGCCTGTCAAGTATTTGATTAGATAAAAACGAGTCATGCAAAGTAAAAACTCAAACAGTCATCAGACATTATATTAGTGGTAAATATATCTTCAACCTGTTTACTGCTGTATCTCTGACAGGTTTGTCTGAAAAAGAAAGAACAAGAGTATTAAACATTAATCAAAAGCTGTAGAAAACCAGACTTGAACCATTCTAAGAAAATTTTTAATTGTTTAATGGTTTGCATATTTTATAACGAGTTAATAAAGATCTCTTTTTTCCGAATGAAGTTGGCACAGTGAAAATGTAATTTCAAATTTATATAAAACATTTGTCAGTACTTTTGTAGTAAAGGTAGATAATGAATTTTCACGATATCCCGCCAACAGCTCTGCAAAACTAATAATGACACTATTTGATGTCAGACAGCAAAACTTCGTGTGCCAAACGTATTAAAATACAACATCGCTTTTGTAGTAGTTACCAAATATAAAACAGTAACAAATGATGCATTACGATTCTATTATTGAAATACCATGTATGCGTTTAGGAAGGAAGGGAAACAAATGAATGTATGTTACAGATCATTAGTGACATAGCAGCTTGTCAGACAATAAGCCAGTTTTCACCTGAAAATAAGTTTACACTACAATAATCACATATTAAAATACACGCGAGTTCAAAAGTATACACAGCGTATTACCGGCGCCAGTGATGGCGGATAACTGAAATTAACCGCTCGGTACAGGTAGATTATAAATTTGGTTGGTATTATTATATTACACAAATACGACCCATTTCATTGCTACGAAACTATTGTCCATTGACTGGAGATACTATAAGGTAATTTTGGACTCGTTTTTCTTGTTTTTAGACTATTTTTGAGCAGGTTAAAAGTGACAGCTTCGGAAAAAATCCGTGAAAATGTCTGTTTTTTTGTTGAAAATATCTCAAGTTTTAACTTAAGGGCAGGATTTCGTGTTATTTATATAGAGGTTCATGCATAGGGGTCACGCAAGCTAAATATCTAGCCCGTGAGTCTTTTTTTTGAAAGTTTTACAGACGTTCAATCTGGTCCGGTCGAAGAAAAAATGCTGCCGTTGTAGGCAGATACTTATTTTAAATGCTGCCGTCGATGGCAGAAATACTATGAAAGTGGCTAACAATTTGACAGAAAATCATGGTCAATCTTTTATCAATTCCTCTATTCTTTGCGTCCTTTAGTCGGAATTGAGACGTTAAACTATCATTTCTACAATAGATAGAAAAGTTATAAATGCGGTATGTGCATCGAAAAAGCTTTTTAGCAACACGCAGGAACAATACAAAATGTGATGATTCAGTACGACCAAATTGCAGTATAAATAGAGCAATTAACATGAAGAAATTCATTTTTCTATATCCATGCATGTGTGCTTGATCTGTTGTGTCTGTCAGGTACATGCATACAAAACCATATGTATCTTAAAGTTAGCAGCGCGTAATTCACTGCCTTTTCAAGACATAACGCCATTTGCATATTACAGCTGTAACTTCAGTAAGTGGATATTCATTTGCAAGCATGTGATATTATTTTCTCAATATTCTGTATTGTATCTGCGTGTTGCTAAAAGGCATTTTCGATGCACATACCGCATTAATAACTTTTCTATCTTGAGAAAATAGTAGAAACAATAGTCTAACGTCTCAATTCCGACTAAAAGGACGCAAAGAATAGAGGAATTGATAAAAGATTGACCTTGATTTTCTGTCAGAATGTAAGCCACTTTCATGGTACTTCTGCCATCGACGGCAGCATTTAAAATAAGTATCTGCCTACAACGGCAGCTATTTTTCTTCGACCGGACCAGATTGAACGTCTGTAAAACTTTCAAGAAAAGACTCACGGGGTAGATCTTTGGCTTTCGTGACCCCAATGGATGAACGTCTATATCAATAACACGAAACACTGCCATTTAGTTAAAACTTGAGATATTTTCAACAAAAAAACAGACATTTTCACGGATTTTTCCGAAGCTGTCATTTTTAACCTGCTCAAAAATAGTCTAAAAACAGGAAAAACGAGTCCAAAATTACCTTATAGTATCTCCAGTCAATGGACAATAGTTTCGTAGCAATGAAATGGGTTGTATTTGTGTAATATAATAATACCAACCAAATTTATAATCTACCTGTACCGAGCGGTTAATTTCAGTTATCTGCCATCACTGCAGTGATCTGCCATCACTGGCGCCGGTAATACGGTGTGTATACTTTTGAACTCGCGTGTATTTTAATATGTGATTATTGTAGTGTAAACTTATTTTCAGGTGAAAACTGGCTTATTGTCTGACAAGCTGCTATGTCACGAATGATCTGTAACATACATTCATTTGTTTCCCTTCCTTCCTAAACGCATACATGGTATTTCAATAATAGAATCGTAATGCATCATTTGTTTCTGTTTTATATTTGGTAACTACTACAAAAGCGATGTTGTATTTTAATACGTTTGGCACACGAAGTTTTGCTGTCTGACATCAAATAGTGTCATTATTAGTTTTGCAGAGCTGTTGGCGGGATATCGTGAAAATTCATTATCTACCTTTACTACAAAAGTACTGACAAATGTTTTATATAAATTTGAAATTACATTTTCACTGTGCCAACTTCATTCGGAAAAAGAGATCTTTATTAACTCGTTATAAAATATGCAAACCATTAAACAATTAAAAAATTTCTTGGAATGGTTCAAGTCTGGTTTTCTACAGCTTTTTATCAATGTTTAATACTCTTGTTCTTTCTTTTTCAGACAAACCTGTCAGAGATACAGCAGTAAACAGGTTGAAGATATATTTACCACTAATATAATGTCTGATGACTGTTTGAGTTTTTACTTTGCATGACTCGTTTTTATCTAATCAAATACTTGACAGGCGCAAGGTTGCTTATCTTATGCTGCAGTATGTATGAAGCACTAATTAAAGTTCCGCTGTATATTACAGTCAGATCTGAAAAAAGTATAATTTCTTAATGAAGAGAAATATGCCTGTTGTTCACTGGATATTAAAGAGTTATTATCGACATTGTAGTAAATGCTTTAACGGAAATAAATGACTTTTTTACCTGTACCGAGCGGTAAATTTCAGCACTCTGCCATCACTGCAGTGATCTGCCATCACTGGCGCCGGTAATACGGTGTGGTATATGATGTCAGATTTGAGAGGAAAATATAATGCTAGTAAGCATAATGACTTATTTGTAAGGTTTAATTGAAGTTTCTTGGACTTAAACTAAAAATACTGAAATTTGAAAGAGTGTGAACATGCAAAAACACGCCCAAAAATTATCGACATGTTTAAGCCGATCGAGGAAATAGTGTCGATAATTATTACTCAGTCTGACAATCTGACCAATTCAGTATTACACATTGAAATTATACTTTGGTAATTGAACAAAACTTGAAGAAACCCTTACTGCCACCGCTTTTACTTATTGCCAAATTAGCAAAACAAACATGCATTGCATCAGAGATATAATGGTTTTACTAGAATACATATTTCAGTCATGATAATGACAGCATTTGGCCCTTTGCGATATAAAATAATGGACAAAATATTTTCTGTTCCATAAATACTAATTTGCCATCTATGCTTGCGATGATAAAATGATAAAACAATATTTGATTATAACAAAAATCGTTTTGTAGACATTAAAGTTAAGATATACAATACACCAATTTCTGAAAAAAGTGATCCATCGAAAGCATTAAAACAGCAAAATTGAAATTAAAAATGAAATTGCAGACTTTGTTTGATTGAGTCTGTACATGAGGAGTAATAAAAAAGTGTAACATCCTTCACCGGCTTGATTGGGACACTAAAACGTGCTGAAATCAATGGTTCCGGAGGACCAGAAAAAATAAAACAATACTGAAGAAGTACGGGGCAACTTTTTACAGCTGCAACACAGCACTTGACATCTGCTGTTGTGATG
Source organism: Ruditapes philippinarum (assembly GCF_026571515.1). Lineage (NCBI taxonomy): Eukaryota > Metazoa > Mollusca > Bivalvia > Venerida > Veneridae > Ruditapes > Ruditapes philippinarum. The sequence continues at coordinate 171,774 of NW_026856665.1, read as the reverse complement.
TTTAAATATATGGGGAAAACAGGAAGTATTAAAATTAACAAAAGCATGACTTACATGATGTTATATTTTCGATCTTAAAGATTTTCCAGCATGGCATTTCTGTTGCAGCTTGTGGTATTTTTAGTCATTTATCCGGCTATTTTCCATTCGTGTGGTTCCAGTATTCCCACTTGTGTATTGTTTAATCACCCTTTGGATATGTTGCCTGCTTTTAAAATTTGTCTTTTGACGTCTTATATGTAATATACAGGCTTCCTAACCTCTGATCCCCTGTCAAAATTCCATTTTATTTAGTTCCGCTCATTGTTTTCTCGTTAAGGGCACACGCATTCTCTTACTTGGGGACCATACGCGCTTTTCGCATTAAAGATTGCATGATAACCGCCGTATGCACACATCTACGGCTGTTTCAAAATTCAAAATTTTACCAGTTCATGTAAAATGTTGAATTCTACTTAAGCCGGTGCTAAGGGACGTGGTCGGTAACGTTTTCCATTACCGTCCATGAACAGGCTCAATCAAACCGAGCCTGCAATATTTACGATTTTGCCGTTTTTTGGACTTTTTAGGGATTCTTTATTTCTCTCTATTTTACCTCGTGTTAGTTGATGACAGACTTTTTTTTCTTATATTTGTTTAACTGGCAGGTAGGCAAGTATTGATTATTATTGAACTTGATAGCTAAACGTCGGGAAAATATTCCAAAAATATAACAATTGCTTAAATGTTAAAAAAAGCTTACAATAAACCTTTGGCTTTAATCTTCTATATTTTTTTGATTATTGTATGTGTGTTTAACATCATAACAAAACGTGTATCATAGATAATTTCTCATATTCTTCTACTTTTTTAGAATGGCAAGAGAGGCAAATCTGTAAAGTTGACTATATCGTTCTGTATTTTGATGATGATAAATACAGATGGATGTTATTACAACAGCTTAAATATTTAGCACTTACAAATATTTGTTTATCGGTTAGAAAGTACTAGTCATTTCGAATTATATATACAAGTATATGGGTTAACGATGTTACACATCCAATTCAACGCATAGTTGTTTACCATGCTTACCTCATAATGTCCAGGAAACAGTATTCTGTTTAAGTGTCAGACTCCAAAAACAAAAACAAAGAAAAGCGTTGTCTTATTTTACGGTATATTCACAATAATGATGGCAGGAAAGTGCACCTATCAGCTTCAGCTACAGTTCAATAGTAATCGTAACGGTTTCACAGACATTACACCCGTTAACGCCTGAAAAACAAAGCATACCTTCCACAGAATCACATGCTTAGTTACATTTTAATGTGCGAGAAAACCGTCTAGTGTATTTGAAGAAAACCAATTAAAACGCACAGAAACGCGTTAAGACAAATGAGTACATGTCGTATTCAATAAGAAAATGATATATTCCGTACATGCGTAGTTAGGATAAAATAAGTTTTTTTTTAACGTAGACTATCACATAACTTTATTGTAGAAAGAAGCATTCCTTACACATAGGAAGCAATTTGGTATGTCGCTGCATGCTTATTGCTGCTTTTTTTTCAGATAAATTATGAGTTGAATTATTCGGGCAGACTGATAAAAATTAAATTAATATACAGTTAAGACATACATTGCACTAAATTTAGCTTGTTTATCAAAAACGCCTCGCCCAAGACTTCATGCGATAATGGCAGGTATCTAAATCGATAATCAATTAATCATGAAAATATATGCCAATCAGTAAAAAAATTTTAATTGGTTGCGGTATTTGAGAATGTATTTTAAATTGTCCTTGCAAATTAGACTGAATATGCTATTACTATTTTCCGTTTTGTTTGCAAATATTATCTTTTACGCCCCGTTCCCAAACTCCGTATGGAAGATGAGTCACCTGCATTGACTTAAAATAAGCTAATAATTCAGTCATTAAGCCGTTGTGAATTGAAATTGTAAATTACACATATTGTACGCTACAATTTGAAAGACATGCTAAGCAAAAATATAAACTTGTATTTTTTTAAACATACGTATTTTATAACATTTTACTTACGTTTACATGATAAGATAACCGACTTTCGTGTCATTGTCTAGTGGAAACTACCCTCAGCGTAGTTACCAACGTATAAAATTTAATTATAACTAATTGAAATTATTTAAATGAATGGAAAATATCAATTAAAAGTAAAATAATTACCTCAAATTATTGTATTATAAAGTTAAATACTTTATAATAACAACAAGAAAGCATTAATCTTATTCATTATTAAATCAAGCTGACAATTTAACAGTATCAGACTAAATATAATTGGACTGAATTTGTATATTTTTTAATCAATCACAATTTTGCGCAGTGTATCTCATGCTAATAGAAACAATATCTACAAACATGTGAACTCCATACTACCACTAGCAGACGCTCATGGTGCAAACAATTTGACGAACTTGCAGTGCTATGATAGATGATTTAATTGATGTCATAGGATAAGGAGTAACAGCATCACGTTTGAACCTTCATTACTATAGCGGGTTATGACACATTTAATAAGTAACGTAACAATATAAAACACGTGCAAAATACTTTGCCAAATTTTGTGTGCATATGTTTTTGGTGACACGATTAAGACGTTCAAAGTTTTGTTACTTAACGTGTTGTAATACTCGTAAAATACTATTTAATTAAAAATACACCATGGACAAAGAAGTGTTTCTCATAGCTTTCTAAACGATATTCATTATCGCTTATAATTGGAAATGACTTATTTAAATAAATGTTTCTTACTAGATTTTTTCCTTCCCGAAAACAATCATTTAACGTTATAAAATGGATTCTACCCGTTTCTTTGTGTACAATTACGCGATATGTTTTCTTTTTACTGTAGTAATTGGACAATGAAATGCCTGCGTGTATAATCAATTTGATTATTCTCTCTGTTAAATTTGTGCAATGTCATTTTCCATACACTGAGATGAGAAAGGCTAGTAGCTTTCAATACTTTACGACCAAATACCATTTTACACGTGTTCAACTTTTTCAATATTGACTAAAGTGTTATATTGACAATCTAATCTGTGCGACAGCTGGTAATACAGCCTTTAATTTTTTATTTTCTTTTTTAAAGCCATTATTAATGGTACAAGATTACATACATTATTTGATGAATATTTACTAAGTTTCTTATATGATAGTACGTAAAATACTACTATTTTCTAATACAGTAAAATTGACATTGTGAATGCTTATTTTAACGTCATAACTGTTCGATTGATTTGAGGTAAGAGCATTTTGAATAATCTTCATCAATCTTTAGTATCTGTTTAGAAGAGTACCGAATGCAATATTAAGTTAAATGTTTATGACTTAATAATTCTATCAACTATCTATACAAGTGAAGTTTCACGCTAGCGTAAAATGGCTGCGTAGGAATTGGTAAAATGGTAAGGAATAAATCAAAGGTTACCTTAAGAATGTTGTGATGGATGTGAAATGATTTGTCATGTGATAGTAGTATTTTGACTTCCGTTCAAATACTAAATTACCAGAAATATACTAGGCCCCTAAATTCATCGGCTAATTATGGTGTAGTTACTTTTTTAATTATCAATAATCTTAGGTTTTTTGTTGTTGTGTGTTTTTTGGGGTTTTTTTTACCAAGCGAGTGCTTTTATCTGGCGTCCTTTTATTTTGCAGAAATCGAATGAAAAGTTCTGGCCTGTCAAAGTATTTCGAGTCACTTCTACATGTACTACGAGGGATGATCAAAAATAAACCGGACTGTGACTGTCAATTGAAGAATGTTCAACACATCACTTATTGTTATATATCACACTTAACCGGAAAACAATACCTGTAAACTCATGCTTTATCTAATCGGATAACGTTAAAAATTTGTCCGTAACAGCAAATTCAATCAAAGCACAGAAGGCGCTGAATTTGTTTGGGTCTCAGAATGTAAGAAAGGTGCAGGTTGTGAGATTATATGTTTAGTGCCACCAATGCTTTCCAGCGTTTTAATTGTAGTAAATTGGCTATAAGACTAATTGCAACACTGATATTCAATCCAATGTTTATTTGACTTTAACAATTTAAAAAAATGAGTTACCTTTACTGAGATTTGAACTCAAGACCTCTCGCTTCCTAAGCGAGCCCGAAAACCCTTCAGCCACGGTTAAATTTATATGCGAACGGCCTGAAGAAAACCATTTTATTCTAAATTAGGGCTTGTAACGACTTTTAACTGTTGTTTAACACAGATGTAAATAATCCTGAAGCTTACTATAAGCATGTATATTTATAAAGAATCAAAGGGCTTCAAGTTCTTTGGTATTTTCTGATCTTTGCAATCTAAATCGTACTGTATATCTGTATGCATTTTCCTGTATAAGTTTATTTTTATGTATTATAATTCATTTTGTAAGGCACATACGGAATTCTGCATAACTAGAGTTGCATCAAAAAATCATTTATGTACTTTTTTTACGACAGCCACACTTTATCCTTGTAAATCATGGCCACTTCCTTAACAAAAACAATTAAAAAAAGAATTTAACAAAAAAAAGTTTCCTCAACTCGGATTCGAACTCGAGACCTCTCACTCACTAAGCGAGCGCGTTACCACTGTACCACGGAGAAGTTATACACAGAAAGTCTGAATAATATCAACTCATTCTAAATTTAGAACTTCCATTGCATTCAGGTTTGAAATCCTTATTAATTTCGAGGTATTTTGTTCAGGGTAAACCTGTTGTTTGAAATTGAAGTAAATATTTTAGCGAAAATCCTCTCGCCCAAACAGTCCGACATGTAGAATCTATATATTCCACTACTCGGTTTGTGTAGTATTCGGTAATCTACATGGCTAAAAATAGTATTTTCATTGATAAAATCATATTCATCCGCGTAATTTGTGATTGTGCATTTATTGACAATTCTATAAGCCAACGCTATTGTTAAACTTTAAATGCGTTGTAATTTGTTGGATACTTGTAACAAAATAAAATATTTCTTTTTTTTAAATCGCTAGTTTTAAGCTGTTTTGAGAACTACTTGTTGTTAGGTTTGTCGTAAACTTCTGTGTCAGAGATTGAATGTCCGCTTTGTATTTAGTTATTTTCGATCAGAAAATACAAGAAAACAATATTAGAAATCTTCGACCATTTGGGAATTACTTTGCTTGAAAATTGATGCGCCTGTCTTTGACCATCTTTACGCAGTGATCTCCCCTGAATTTTTCGGCTTTAGTGTACATACAAAAGGGAAGTAACCGCTTCAAAAAAGTGGACTACTTTCGGCATTTGCAATTAACAACATTAGACTCTGAAATTTCGCTACCATTATTTGTTTGATCTGACGACCCAAACAAATAAAAACCATGGTAACGCATACCCGGCGCAGTGCGTACATTCGCCTTGACACCAGGCGCTTTAAGCTGCGTATATTTTACAATATGGCACATTTAGATTTCAAAATACGCCAAAACGTCATGAACCATATCTTTGACGTTGTCAGTAAAAATGACTTCATTTAAATCATTTTTATATTTGCAATCACAATTCAAACGTCACATGTTAATGAAAAACTCCCGTTAAAATTATGTCGTCTGAATGTCTCGGAAAATCGATCAATAAGAAAAAATTGTCAAAAGTAAGACGAGAAACTGTTTTAAAACGTAGAAAAAGATTATGGCTATCAAGGGAAAAGTTCCAGAAAGCCACAGCATATTTTTTCATTAGCATAAAAAATTAATTAAGGGTAATAGAGAAATAGAAAACAAGTTAGGGAGAGACGAAAAAAAGAAATTTTCAAGGACGTTGGTGACGTCAATCGCCAAGACGTTGAAAAATGACAAGTCGATTGACTGAGGACATTGTCAACGATGTTCGAAGTAGCTACGGGACGATGCAGTCAACTCTAAGGATTTTAAAATGATAATAGTTAATGCATTAATTACATATATTGTATTCTTGGTTTACAATTGTATCAATTATTTTCTTATTTTACGCAGTAGTTTTTTTTTTTTGAGAAATTGTGTCAACAATTAGTCAGTCACTGTTCAGAATCGACTATATGCGTTTTATTTATTTTAAAATAATGACAATTTTGTTCATAGTTGTATTTTTCTTTTATTTTTTCTTATGTATGATACATTATCATTCAGCAACATTATTTTACATTATTTGTAATACATAATATAGTTTATTGCATGTGCAATTTTTCCAACAATCAAGTTACAGAAGGAAAGAACGGAAATTTTCGTCATTACAGGAGTTCTTTATCATCATCCATTCTTTTACAATATAATATGTTACCCACTTGTACAGAAATATATATAGGCAGTGGATCCGCCGCATCAACAATATGACTGTTCCACTTATTGGCATACTCGGTGAATGAGTAAAAAACTGCTCCGTTAGGGAAAATACGCTTGTGACGTCGTTAACGTCAATTTCAAAGTTATACCGTGCGCCGCATTGCTTTACATGTACATGACACTAACTGCATAACTTTTTTATTTGTTTATATTTCTTGTTGGTATTTTTTGTATCATTTAGGGAATAGATTCCGATTTATGTTCCGTGTATTTTTATGTAAATTCATTTAACAGGTAACGAATCATTTACAAAGTCCGGTTAATTTTTGATCATCCCTCGTATAAGCACAGTGTTTAGTTGTTCCTTTTCTTTAACTCTAAATTCGGTTTTCAACTTGTTTTCCTCTTACAATTGTTTATAATGAAATTTCTTAAAATATTTCGTGTAAACAAATGCATACAATATAATCGCTTGCATGTGACGCATTGGTGATTTGATAAAATCTATTCTCAGACATACCTAAATTCAGTAACGTCGCACTGGTATTCAGCGCATTGGTTTCGTCCTTCTATTTTTTTATTGGCTGAGTGTCTTTTTTTTTTAAAGCGAATGCAAATTCGAAAATACAAATGTGCGGATAAAAGCAAAGCAAATGAAATAACAATGATTTGGAATGGAATATACTATAACCATATACGCTGATGCAGTTTTGTCCAATGCAAAATAGTTACCCCTTTAAATAATACGACGTGTTTTAAGCTGAATTCGATACGTCATAATTGTCTTTGCTTTTTAGTCTGATTCCATATTATGAAGTCTGAAAAAGCTCCCTTATTATAGGCAATCAACCAGATGATCAGTCCATTATTCCTTTACGGGGATAAGGAGCTATTATTCGTCGAATGGACAAACATGTAAATCACCAATGCTTTTGCAATAAATTGAAAAATGAAAATGGGTACCAAAATGTTTAGCATATGCATGTGAATGTGCTTTTTTTTACTTTGCAATGTTTTATATACTCGTGAAATTAATCGTGCCATTTGGCAGTAAATCACACAACTTAAAGAAAATAAAAAAGACTCGCCTGCATTGCAGCCGAATAAGCGTAAACTATAAAGATTTAAAATGTGAAACATTTTTTTTTTACAAATAATTTATAATATTGTTGAATACTATGGCATAGTTTTCATTACACTGTAACCAACAACAATGTTTTAAACTATTACTTTAACAAAATAATTTATGTTATTATAATAGTAAAAAGAGGTCCAAAATAAATTAACAATCATGGCAAATTGTTTTTATCGATAAACATTTTAAAAAAGTTTGCTGTATTTAAACACTGCAAAAGTGCGATCCCCAATTATTCATGCACTAATTGATGTTTCTAAAAATGCACTGGGTGGAATGTTAATTTGTTTCCAACTCGTCATATAATATAACATATTTCAGAATTTGCCTTATTTCTATCAATACATAATCTAGTATCACAAAAGCAAAGTCCGAAGAAAGTAAATATAATAGAATGTGTTATATTTATCTATTTTTGCAACACTTTTTATCATCTACAATAATTCGGGTTAAGTTAAGATATTAGGCTTAAGGACTAAAGTGCTTTCGGCGAAATATATAATTATATAATTGATGTGACAGAAGTCTGTTTCTATGAATAAAACGATATATATTCGTTATTTTCTGAAATCAGAGACTCACGATTAAGTTACATATCTTTAAAGACATATGAATTAACAACGTTTTTTGTTTTCCTTTCCTTTCCTTTTCAAATGATATATGTTCGGCATCTGATATGTAACATTAAACATAGGAGTGTATTGACTAACTTTTCTGATTCGACCTTTCGGTATCAATAATTTTAACAAATTGCCATAAGCGTTTGTGCTAAAAGTTCAACATCCTTTTTAGCTGTATTTACAGTAGAGGCTTATTTTGCAGTTATATATAATCAAAACTTTGTTTTGAGGATGTAATGCGTTACGAAAGATTGTAAGTAGTCAAATGCCTTAACGCCAAAACAACACGCTTATCAAAACACTTTCATTGAGAAAGTGGAAATTAATGTCTAACAGATCAGAATAGGTTAATATAACCCGATATTCAGAAAATAACGCGAATGGTGTTCCTCAATTTCATATCGGTGTGGTCAAACAATAAAGGTGTATGGAAGTAATCAATTATTTCTAGTTTATATATATTTATTATAGTTCGATTGAGTTGGAAGCTTATTGACACACTCTTGAATCTGTTCCTGGTACCAAACAATACCAGGAAATGCATGTACAGTTTAATTCTTGCTCAGGGAAACAACGGCTTGTTCCTTGTATGGTTTGAACCCACGCGATTATTATATAAAATCGTACTAATGGCATTGAACGAAACCTGCTAACTGGTTCTGCTATGTCCCGTTTTGTCTGTTAATTACTAAGTAAATTGTATTTATTACGACTATAATTATAATTGTAGAATAATAAGAATCGAACAGACGCCTACAATATCAATAACGAAAAAATAAAACGTTGAATAAAATTGAACTCAAACTTTAGCACGCGTGATTTCAATCCATATTTTGAGAGTATGTCTCTGAAAAATAAATTCATGAATAAAGAAAACAATAAAAATTGAATACCCATATTCAATAATATTCATAGATGCAGCATAACGAGGATTTTAAAATGAACCTTACGATAATACAGATTCAAGTTTTAAATGGAATAAGGGAACTTTGGTTATATGTCAACAGTTATACATTTACTATTGTGAATGAAAATATATGGTTATTCAAATTATGGGGAAAATACATTGAGGAAGTGTATGTTATCAACGTGAGCTATTTAGAACACGTCTCAAAAATTTGGATATAGATTTCGTCTATTTTCAATTTTGAAGATAGAAAAAAATGTAAATGGAAGACATTTTGTAAATTATTGCATTTACAGTCCAAAATTATTTTGATAAGCAAGATTAAAATTGCTTGTTATAAAAGGGAGAAATGTAAGTTTAACATTGAGATCACACCCAAACAGTCTTGTCTACATCCCACTTAAATTTTCAAATTTGATACAAAAATGAAATGTATTTTGGGTTTGGAAAGTTTGATGATGCATATCTTATATATTAATGAAATGTAAATTATCATTCTTACAAAAATACCAGTACATTTTTTTCAGGAAGACAATATACAGTCATGCCCTGACAGCATATTTCCTGGTGTAATGAATGAAAACAGATGGACTGAGCGGATGAGTGTCGGGCATAATAGGAAACCATTTTTATTGATAGATTTCTGTAAGAAAGCATCCGATTATGTAATAAGTTTCTGCACGCAATAAATCGAATGATGATGTTTCATGTTAGCCAGATTAATTATAGTAAGCAATTATAGTTTACTAAGACAACCTCATAAACTATCGGTTCATTGTTTTGAACAAGGCTAAAATCATTATGCTTTAAGAAAATGAAGATAATATGAGTTCATGAAACAGTTCATATAATTATGTCTTTCCTGAGAAATGTTATAGCATTGAATTGTTTACAAATTATTGTTATATACAGTATTGCTAGTGTACATTCTGTTGTTATGTTTCAGATCTATTTAGAGAAAATTTGCTTGTTGAACATGAGTTTAATGTCAAACATTTACAAAAAGCTATGAATTATCATTTGAATAATCATCTTCATTTACTCATATTCAACGGCTGAATGTATGTTTTGTCAATATCTTGAACATGTTCACAATATGTGGAAAGTAATATTTTCATCAAGCAAACTATCCAGTTGAAAGTAAAATTCTATCAATTTTAACATGTGGATCGAAAATGATATGCTTCTAAAATAACAAAATACATTGTATTTAAGTTTAAGTTTTGTATAAAGAGCTAAGTATCTGATTTAAAAATAATCATTATAATTTGAAAACAAAACATGCTATCTCTCAACACATATTTTGGATAGAAATTATTGCTACAGGATAAAGCCCTTCTAAAAATGGAAGAATAATATATGTTCCGAAAAATTTTAATTTGTTTATTACAGTACGCGTGTGTATTAAATAACAGATGTAATTTGTATGAAAAGTTTTTTTTTTGCGAATCAACCATAACATAATAAAAAAAAACTGATTATAAAAACATTTCATATGATATAGTTTTATACCCTTTAAAGTTAGCAACAAATCATCAATAATAATGATTACTATTATTATAAAATATAATTTCATGAGGCAACTATCGTGTTTATCACAGACTTAAATAATAACGAAACAAGTTTGCATGTTATTTGTAGGCGAGTTTAGAAATATTTTCGATATATTAGATTATTTATTTATGGAGTACCATATAATAATGATGAACATTATTTGTTTAAAAATGTGTAGTTAATAAAACACTTTGAAGACAACAACAAGATAAAAAAACTACCAATTATTCCACTTCGTAAATTAGCTTGAAATCTTTATAAATTCAATTATTGTCGCAGAAGTGCAAATAAACAAACGCTAGTGTATAAAAGAAAAGAACAGAAACGCAGTATTGAACTATAATTATCTAAATATTGAGTTAAAACTGTTTATATCTTCACTTTAATATGCAAAGTGTTATCTTTGAATCTCTTTATACGCAATCCGTTGCTAATATAATGGGAAGGTTTGGTCCTTTGAAAAATCCGAATCGCGGCAAATGCGTCTAACATTGCACGTATATGTTATACAAATTTCTGCAATTAACTAACAATATGTTGACACGTATAAAACGTTTTCAATTTGTCTTTTTGGACGTTCTTAACTAATTATTTTTTTTCTATTTCCATTACAAAAATATCTAAAACTTTGTTTCCAGATTTTTAATACTTCACAACAGCAGGTGTCAAGTGCTGTGCGGCATCTGTTAAATTTTGCCCCGTACTTCACTTCAGTGTGGTTATATTTTTCTGGTCCTTCGGGATCATTGATGCCGGTACTATTAAGATTTGAGTACCGATGCTTCAGAGGGATCACTTTGTTTCCAGATTTTTGTATGTGTCCTTATGAGCGAATTACAAATGCAGGAAATTATTACTAAATGAAGAAAGAAAAATGCTTAAAGTAGCAGAATATTTTTTCCGAAACATTTGATTCTTTTTTATACATAATATCCATGTGAGATAAATGAGAGACAATCTGCTTTAAATAACTAAATTTTGATATTTTTTATTGTATTATTTTTGTGTAAATTACATTACATTTGTTGAGTAAGAATTCATACTTAATTGCATAAGTAAATATTTAATGCAAGCATTTGCTGCTGACAAAGCAATGAACAGTAACGCTTACTGCACACAATCCTGAGAATTATGAAGAAAAAGACCTATACCGGACAGTCCGGAAAACAATATGTTAGTATTAGCGGGTTTTCAATTTTCTAACATTTGTACAGTTGGATATATATCATGACTTTTTTGTATCTTTCGATTTTTAATAGCCTAAAAATATGGCATCTATCTAAGCTTGTGTGTAACTGTTTGGTTGTCACAGAAACAGTAGAGGACAGTTTGTAGTCAAGGATTGATCATTAAAACATATGAAATTCATAATTTGTATTTATGACCGCAACTTAAAATTTTTCCTAAAACCATACGACTTTTGCCTTATATATTATACTATATAGTATATACAGGTATAATATTTTCAAGTCTGAATATGTATAATGTAACCAGGATATTAAACATACAGGTACATACGGCAGTGCCACAACTCGTGAATCGATAATATCCAACGTGACCTTAAAAAAAATCCACTCAGATTCTAGACACAGAAAGGTAAGCACAGATTACAATTGGCATAGAAACAGATGAAATAAAATTTTCAAATAAATAACTAATATAAAGTCAAATAACAATTAAAATTGTTCCGAAGTATGTAGTATATGTATATTTTGTAAAGGTTATGCATATGTAGAATAATAGATTATGTTATTTTAAATTCTATAAATAATGGAATATGCACCTTGTATTTAGAAAGTGATCTACTGAAACAGTTTGTTATCATCGTTCAAAGTTTCATTAGTTGTCTCATCAAGCACATTCGCTCTAAATGTATGAATTTTCATAAAATAAAAAAGGACTCTACCAAATTAATTTGGTAATTGAAAAAAATATGGTTGACTTCCGAAAAAAAACGAATTATGTTCTTAATGATTTTGTTATTCAGGAAAGATACAATCGGAAACAAAATTACTGACAGCGAATTTCCAGAAATGACGAATGAAGACAAATTGACTGACAGGAAATAAGGAAATAGGAAATTAAAATTATGGAAGCTTAATTATCTGTTAGGAAAGCAATTTAATTACCAAGGACTGTAAGGAAAGTTACGCTAAATTCTAATATCCACATAGTTATGAAGAGCAAAAATTCATTACAAAATGTTTCGGGTCGATAAAGCTTAAGCCTATGTTTCTAAGTATTTAGGGATATTCATTTGAAAATAGTTTCACAGAAAATATTTATTACCTTACAATCAGTGAAAAGCTGCGATTTAATTTAATGATCTTGATATGTGACATGTTTATCACTGTTGTTTGAAATATTATGTATTAGACTTCAATATTGTGTTCAATTCTAAACACTAAATTAAAACTTGTTATTTATTAATAAACTACTTCATAATAATCAATTCTTGTACGTCAAATTTTGAAGTTCGATAGATATGCTATAAGGATTTTTTTCTTCTTAATAAAAGTACCACTTCACATTAAATAAAGCATCATTCTGAGGAAAGCAAATAGATAAGAGACTGGTTGTTTGTACGATATAATCATACAAATCGACAGAGTCAATCTTAAAATGGTTGCTGAATCGAACAAAAAAATGTGATCCATGCAACTGAAAATGAAACATCTAAATTGTTCAATCAACTATTCTAATGAAGACCTACTAAAAGCAAAAGTACGAATTGCACATGAGTTTGCTGTCTTGGTTTTCAAAGATAAATTGTTACAAAATATATGAATACAAGAAAGTGACAACATAAATATAAAAAACGTATTAAGCTTTTCGTTTGGTTCAATAGGGTAAACAAGAAAGTATTACCAATTAGAAAATATAAAAATCAGTTAAAATTAATTTAAAGTGACACATTCAATGTCATTTTTTATATCTGAGGATGATGATGAATTTATAAAATAACAGATGCATGGTATAAGTGCATTGCATTCTTTGAAAATGCGATAAGGGGTGTAAAAATAGGAGGGTGACAATAATTTACATGCGATACAAAGTAAAACAATATCATCTGTGATACTATTCGTTTTTAAACTAAGTTTGAAATAGTTTTGAAAATAAATTCAATATCATTTTATACCATACTCTCGTGACATTGTTATTATTGTGTATTATGACAAAGTCTTCACTTTTTTGTATTTTTCACTTTTTGTGTTTTCGCCTGGCGCCCGGAAGAGCACAAGTACGACAGGGCACAAATTCGCCACCTTCCAAACAAGCAATTTGTATTTAAGGACGATATCGAAATTATGTAACAATAATTTAACAAATTTACGAAATTTGACGCATGTTATAAAAGTAGGAATTTTTTTAAAACTAAGACCCACTCTACTGTTGTACGCGAAACATAACGTATAATTTCAGAAATCAGAAATTATTCCTATTTATAACTATGGAATACATACAAATTACATCAGTAGTTAACAAATTTTTCAACTTTTAACAGTTAAACATACTTAAAACTATAATTTCATTGTTAAATTCGAGCATCAGCAGACGTTTAAACAGAGGCAAATGTGATATTGAAACTTAATTACCACAATATTAGCGAGATTAAACTGAATAAATAAGCACTCCAGGATGTACTAATACCACACAAACCGTTTGCATGTAATGATTGATGTGAAATGTGCAATGTATTGTATACTTTAAACGTATAGTTGATTTACCTACTTGAGTTTATATGGTTATTCTTGAAATATTTCAGTTGCATAATAACATTACGTTATAAATATAAGAAAATGTCCCAATCAGTAAATAGTAACAATATGGTAGATGGCACCTTAATTGAATTTATAATAGTTTTTACAATGGAAAAGAAGAAAAATCGAAACGAAGAGAATTTTCCTAAACTTTGCATGAATAAAGACAATCAAGTTTGAGACAGATTGATTAAACAGAATAATAAACAAAATGGGAGTGGTGGGTTTCCGATGCTCCTTCACTGTAAAGGTAAGATGGCGACTTCCAAGCTTCAATAGTGTCACAATACCTCAAGTGCCACTCTGTGTAATTTTACAGGCAACTGTCCAATGTTACACTTCTATCATGATGATATTTGTACCGTTACCCAAAAAGTTACGTGTTATTTATCTACTGCGCAAGTAACAAACAGAGTTTGATAACACGGTACTTCCCTTTATAATCACAATCATTTCATCTTGATATCGGATGCCACACTTCAATGCGAACGTATTAATATTGCAGACAGAGATGGGCTTTAATGTGCATCAAGAATATGATTGATAGCTTATTCAAAAGATAAATGTACTTTATAAGCACTCATGTACCTGCTTATTTTAAGGTTATTGAGATTCAGCGATACAGTTGTAAAACCCCAACTTTTTGGAAAAAATCAACTGCTAATATCTGCGTGGAAAATTAATAGTTCTTACATTTTACTTTTGTTGGTTAATTATAAAATAAATGCATTATTTAAACGTTATAAAGTGCATTATTATTCACCCTTTACTATCCGCGAGTAAATGTGTTTTTGTCCTGTTTGCTTTGAAATTCGTAATCTTAAAATTATCCAAGAATGTTGAAATGCACGTATGTTATTATATAACTACATGTGCCAGTAATCGAAAAAGGTCGAAGAATTTATTAAATACTTTTAATGTAATTTTATTCTCTTTTTAAAACGACATCGTTTTGTCTAATGGTAGTTTTTTATATTGTTTTGTCAATATCTGGCACGCATGGAAATTTTGTCGATGCTACATTCAATTGTATTGAAAAGACTATATGAATATACATAGAGAATTAAAAATATCAAATAGATATTTCAGTTTAGTTTGTAAAATGTAATAATATGTTATTGCAAAATGTACGATATTAGGGTATCAGTTATAAATAACAATTTTAGAATGCCAATAACCTAAATGCACCAAAACTAAACTGTTTAAAATGAAAGTGACTTTTTATTGTTTTCATAGAAGTGTTCATACGAGTGAAAGTTTTTGTAACTTCGAAGAGCTGTATATGGAAATAATCATTTCATCGTGTAGCAATATGCACACAATTAAAAGTCAGACACAAATGCCACTGAAAATTCACTTTGTTCAAGTAGAATGAGTAGTCTTTATTTCGTTTACAAAAGTTGAAACAGTTTTTATTTTCTTATCACACAGTTTACAAAATGCTGACTGTCAATAAGATTATACATTTGCTCGTAATTGCAAGACATGGAATACATTTTATTGTGTTGTCTTACATATGACACAGAGATTTTTTATCAATTGTGATATTGATGTCGATAGAAATGTTCTTTTCTATATATTCGGCAATTAAGTAATATTTGAAAATTTGTATTATACAGTATTCCAATGGTAAACACTACATGTTTCGTATAAATCGGCCACATATTTTTAGAAAACATAGATATACTTCTAAGGTCTTAAGATGTAAAATCTCTGAACTTTTAAATTGGATTACTATACTTGAAATAAGGAAAACAGTTTTCACAATTTTCCAAGTTTCAAAATATTTTTATCTCTCTACAATTATGAATAACACCAATGCAAACTTCTTTGTGATTAACACTTAAATAAAACATCTTCTTGTCTATCTCCCACCGATGTAAATCACATTTAGATAATGTAAAAAAATCATTGCTTTTTTATGAAACTCGCTTTATGTAGTCACTGTAATAAAATAGACTAAAATTTAGTATAGTGTATCTTATTAGTCTTTATAGTGTATCTTATTAGTCTTTAAACCTGTTTGCCTCAGTCAGAGTTGCAATTATACCTGCAGAACAGTCTTGCAGCCAAAGGTTTTGCCATTAACTTTAGGCAACTGTACAAGATATTTAACATTACAAATGATCTTGCTTATAACGAAAACATTTGCTATTAATACTTAGCTGTATAACAACATTTCTATATTACATTCTGGCAGAGCACGAAACACCCCGACTCATATATTTTTTTTTTTTGTGTTGTTGTTGTTGGTGTCGTTTTTTTTTTCTTTTTTCAAATGAACTATGTACACTATGTTTCAAATCCAGAATTAAAAGAATTACATTCTTTTATAGAATGTATAACATGTTTACATTTTCGTTGTCATTAAAGTCCTGATTTTTATAATTTATAAAATATAACATGGCAATGTATTAAGCAGCACTTTTTTAATGACTATTAGTG
Source organism: Ruditapes philippinarum (assembly GCF_026571515.1). Taxonomy (NCBI): domain Eukaryota; kingdom Metazoa; phylum Mollusca; class Bivalvia; order Venerida; family Veneridae; genus Ruditapes; species Ruditapes philippinarum. The sequence continues at coordinate 155,056 of NW_026856665.1, read as the reverse complement.
AACTAAGAATCTACAAGATTAGTCAATATTTTGTTTGAAACTATCAAATAAATATGTTATACATTTTTTTAGAAATACTCATAATTCAATATATTTTTGCTCGCACCTGTCGATGCTTCTTAATTATTACGCCCATATAACCCAGTAGGGAGAGCATCGGAATAGTCATTCATGGACCCAAACATCATTCATGGACCCAATACGATGCGAATTTTCGCAGTGACATGTGATCTTTGACATTGAATTGTCATTTGATTGAGAAGCCGTTTGGGATAAGTAGCTGGTCACTTGCAGATCATTTGATAATTACTGGTTAGTTATCCAAGTAAGCCACTTCAGTTTATCTACCACCGATAGATTACCAAAATGTGCTAAAATTTACGTAAAAACAGTTCAGGGGAATCAAATACATTAAGTTTTTTTTTCTCAGTCATTTACGTAATTGGCATTATATTATAATTAATTGAATATCTACTTGTTGATTTTGTCGCATAAGATTGTGTTTTCACAATAACACATGTAAGATCTACATAATTAAATCAAAACATATGTGGACATGCTACTGTATCACACTTACTGGTTAAAAAGAGGAATTAAAACCAATTTTAAGTCAGAGGGTATTTCTTGTAATTTGTTAACAATTGTCAATATCCTGTCTAAAGCTTGGATCGATAATCTTCTTTTGCAATATTTAACATTATACTATTAGGCTTACTGTCTCAACTGAAATATGCGTTGGTGTTTTTCCGTCTGTCATGAACATTCATAATAAGAATTGCATGTCTTGTTCCTAATCGGGTCAGATGTTTAAACTGTTTATAGCATTGGTGTTATAATTTCAAGAATGAAACTTGGTCAAAGCTCACTATAGTAACTTAAAGTTCGGATTGTAGCCAACAAAGGCGGGTATATTTTGTTCTGAACTATTGTTGGCTTTTCTCGTTCTTTTTCTTGTCGGTAACATCTGTTATAAATATGTAATTGGAGTAAATAATACAAAATATAAAACAAAAATATGATAATATATCACAGATAAAGAAGTCAACAAGTAATATATGATATTTGCATAACATTTACAAATTTGCTATTTGTTCCTTCCTTTGTCATGCTAAATTAATAAATTTACCTTTATTTATTATTTTATTTATTTATTTGTACCTGTCCCTTATCTTTCGGTCTTCAACAAGCATTATGAAAATTCATTATGGTATATGATGAACAAAATTAACTTTGCAAATTTAGAAATAATTGAAATAATGTTATCTACCTTATCTTTAATTATGATATCCTTCCTTGAGGTGTTCCTTCTTGTCTTTATTACAAGACTAAAAAATTCACAAATGCTTTAAATCGTATTCATAATATAAAATGTGAATAATAAAATAAGAAAAAAATTAATTAAAGTGTAAAGGACATTATATGTATGTGTATATTGTATGGAACTGTGAGATCCCTCAGAAACAATGAAACATAAAGACTGCATACTCTGTTTGATTAAATCTGTCCATGAGGTAAAATATAAAATTGCAGCATTCTTCACACCTACGTACTAATGTTAGAACGTGTTCACAAAGTTTGCATGGATAGTTTATTTAAATATATCACAGCTTCACCAATTTTACAATATAATATAGCCCTGGAAAAAATCTGAAATCAAATAATAAAAATACAAAAATATGGCAATAAAGGAGCATTAGCTGAATGCCAATCGACTTACAGTCTGTATTAAGATATAAATATCAAGAAATTACAATCATCTTAGACGCTATTTGAACCCACGCTTAATTTAGAGGAAACATATTAATACATTACAATTATATAATATAACAGTTATAGGAACAAGTGAATGACATGACATTGTATGCCGACAAAATACATCAATAGTACATGATTGTATATTGTTTCAGATGTTTAGCTCTTATTCTTTCCGTTGAGAGAAATTAATTTCTTTGATGGAAGATGATAAATAGGTATCGCCCATTCAAGTGTTTTTGCTCAAAAGAAACTGCTTCTACATACGTGTTGATAAATTCAATTGAAATTTAACAACATTACATAGATTTCGTAAATATAACAATTTTGATGCCTAATGTTAACCTCGTGTTAAGCCTTAAATTAATTGTATAAACTGTATTCATTTATTGTGATGAATGTAAGTTTTCACAGATTTCTGTCTCTGCAATATTCGATCTTCAACATGTTCTATTCAGCTGAAGTTTACTGTGCCTTACTAACCGAGTATTAATCGTCTCGATGATTTCTGTGTTAAGAGAGGAATAAATTTCTGTCGAACAAAACAAGACGCTGCATGCCAATATGTGTTTCCGTTGTTACCAATTTGTTAAAGTATGAGCATAGACGAATCCGGGTCATACATGAATCGATACATACGTTAAGCTTACATTTCTTTTTAGTAAATATTTCAACGATACCAATCAGTAACAATAAGCTTGAAACAATATTGGTCATTAATTTTTTGTTTTCAATTGGTCGGTAAAAAATTTGAAAATGGTTATTCCAATAAAAAAATGCAGCGTATGTACCACATATATTATAATACCAGTATATAGTTCAAGCCGAAACCATTCATAACTACACATAAATATGAAATAGACTATATATTTTCTTCCAGACAGTGTTCCATCTTAGTAAAGGAAATGAGAATCCAAAGAATCAGGCCAGGAAGACTAACTGACATGAGCCAACAGACATTTTGTACCAACGTAAATGCCAACATAATCAATTTTGCAATGTTAAACAATTACTACTTTTGCGTAATGGAATTTGTTTTGAATATATCTTATTACTTAAAAATGTTATATGTGAAAATAATTAAAAACTGTGTGAAACAGTGACTTATTTAAAAAAAAACATTTCTATCTGAATTTATTTATTACATCTTCCATTAAAACAGAACTGTAATAAATTATAATTTTACAAACGAGCACCTAGTTTTCTTGATGCATCTTAATATATATCCTACTAATCAATCGATATGCAATGCTCAACGGATATCATAACATACGTTATTCTTGTTCTGCAAATATATTTATAGCATTAACCGATCATCTTAAATGGTAAAGTATATTATTAAGTAGCAAATTACGACATAAGGTAGTCCCAGAGTCAATTACCATTGTAAATGATTTTATACATGGAACTAATTTCATTTGTAATAGCGGATGGTTAAAGAGCCTTGTTCCCTTGAAAATTAAGAAAGCTGATTATTCCATGCTATCATACAGACATCAATGCTTTATAGACAAGAGGAACATTTTCTGGATTACGTTTTGGCAAATTATCAATGGCTGTATATGTATAGTCATAATAATTACTATGCAAATACCTATCTCGAATGTTGATTGGTTGACACCTTATTCTTTACTATGATAGTACGATAAATATATCGTGAAGAAATATATCTCACGTCAAGGAATTTATACAAGTATAATAAGAAGCGCATGATTGTGTAAAATGGGTTTTACACGAAAACGAATTACGAAGGGTTCTGACAAATGTATATTATATTTTTACTCTATAAAACAAAACATGACAATTGTAAATATCTAAAATTAAAAATAATAAAATGTATATAAAAGTCCTTAAAAGAACATCCGATGAAGGTCAATAAAGTGTACTTTTCGGCGGCGGACGACACAAGCTTTGTTCATCAGATTATAACGTGCTGATCTGATATTTATCTTTTCTGCTGGTACCTGAAACGGGTTTTCGATGTCGTGTAGACGATCTAGGCATTTTGACGCAATGCCGCCGCTCCTTGCTTACCAGTTCTTGATTGATCTTTTAACTTATCAATTACAGTAGTAGGATAGCGTTAACGAAGACGATGAACATGAAACCGACTGGCGGCGTTTGGTAAATGCACGTGCCTGTATCAGTACTTAAGCCATCCAGCTTCGATATAATATATGGGTAGGTCAATTATATGTAAGACATGCATGCAAATGTTACCAAATTTTATCAAATCAAGTTATTTTCATAATTGAAAATTGTCTCCAGTTGTATAAACTATACGATTGTTATTTACTAGTGTATAACATTATATTTTATTATTCAGATAACATCATTATTATATTTTTCGATTTCACACACAAACAAATTAAACATCAATTATTCAATTTTCCACACAAATATTGAAAGGAGTTAAATTTTATTTTGCTACGAAAGTAATACAATTGTAACACAGTTTAGAAAAATATAAATAATAACACATCTTTGTAGTCACCAGAAAGTTTCGTTATGTTTACAGCAGCAATATTTTCTAATAAGTCAAAGATGTTGCTTTTCGATTCTTGGAGTACTCTTTAATAATGCGATTATTTTTTTATTTCTTACATAATTTAGAGTATATTAAGGCCTAATTGAAAACAATAAACTGATTAAAACAAATATGTAATAATATAGTAAATTATTTGTGCATTCGTGTGGAAACACTCTTATACTCAAAGTCCCTTGGTATGTGTGCCCCACGTATGCGTGAACATGGCGGTATTGTGAATTTTTCCTCTCATGAAAAGTTATGGAAAATTCGGAATTAAGCTATTGATAATATTCACTTAATATAGGATAAATACAAGTGCTTCATAAGTGTACTTTATATGTCTGTCAAGACATAAGATATGGAATATGGTGCAATGTTTGATATCTGTAGGGATTAGAGTATGGCTTTGTTGTTCAAATGAGAAGGGAGGTAAGAAAGAGCGGGCTTTGCCTCAAACATCTCCGGACATAACGAATAATCTCCCTGTGTAACGCTCAGTTATGAATGATTCTATTCAATTCACCACCTCGCCTTTTCAACCTGTCAATCAGACTAATACATCACCAATGTGTAATCAATCGTTTCAACAACAAACACAACAGACATCTGTGTATCAGTTACAGGGATATATTCAGCAACCAATACGCCTTCCCTGCTACCAATGCCAACCGTTTTGTACCCCTGCAAAGAGCCAATAGGCTTCCACAAATACTATTGTTGGTACAGATATTTCGCTAATGGAGTCTACATTAAATACGCTAATGGGAAATTTTGACAATATAGACAGTAAGCTACAGAAACTTGATATTATAGAAAAGACTGTATCTTCAGTGAATTCTAAAAGGTCTACGATCGAGCTTAGAGTCTCAGAAATGGAGTCAAAGTTGTCGGCGACCGACAAAATGGTAAATGAAATAGAAAAAAGTCGCGCATACGATTCACAATCTTGTGACGAGATCAGGTCTAGACACAATGAAATTGAAAAAGAGTTCGTGATTGAACGTAAAAATAGCCAGAAAATGAAAACAGAATGTGAATCTCTTTTAACGGATTATACCCGGTTGAATGGAGAAGTTCTCGACTTACAATCTGGGTCAATTCAGGGAAATTTTACTGTTTGTCGGTATCCCTAAGTGTAGCACTTTTGGCCAGCGCAAAGAGGAGGATTGTTTAAACAAAATTCAAATGTTTTGTGAAAACTCTTTGAAAATTGAAAATGTTGATGTAATTAAAATTGATCGGGCACACAGAATTGGCAACTTCTATAGAAACAAAACTAGACCGATAGTGGTATTCTCGATAAATTACGTGTTAAGCGAGCGGCCTATGAAAATTTGAAAGATACGGATTTTAGAGTCAAAGATCAGTTCCCCAAGCAAATCGCCAAATGTAGAAAAGTACTTTTTCCCGTTATGCAAAACGCCAGAAGAGAGGGAAACGGGACACGCTTTCTTATGAACAATGGGTTGATTTATGCTTTTAGTTAAGAAAAATCATTAAGAAGTCAAGAGTTGCAAAAATGTAATTTTTTACTGTGGCTAGTTAAGTTGTAAGAAAACACATTAAATAATGGAAACACGTGTGTAACATCAAAAAAGCTAATTATAGTGTTGACGTTTGAGTGATTATCTTGCAAATTTGAAATGTCATCGTGTAATTACGCAATATTATTAAACAACCGAAATACTGTAGGTATGATTAGCCAATAATTACATTCATGCGGGTATATATAATATTTAACACGACATTTGTGTACGTTACGTGACAATTTCTGTTAAAGTTTGTTTACACTAAAATAGATTGAACATGTTAATAACAATTTAAGAAAAATGGAAAATGATTTCAACAAAATAGAGCGACATTTATTCCAACACATTTCCCAACAGTACGCTACCATACAGAACCTTAGGTTGCTCTATAAGGTCATTATTTAAACTCTTTCGAAACAGAAATTTTCGAATGGAAAATACATTTTGTTTCAACAATAATTTATGTAATTCTTGATATATAATAGTGTATATCATTACTTTTTATCAATTTACATATCTTTTATGACGTGTCATGTTTTCCGTTGTGAAATGAAATAGTTTTTGTTATATATGTTAAACAGCTAGCTATTTGATTTGAATGATTAAAACGTGGTGTTATTAACAGAATTAACCTTTCTTTTATTTATTTGCTTTTTTGTGTCCGATAAACATGTAAGTTTATGGTTAAGGATATTGAGGAATAAATATCAACACCACAAAGAAGAGTAAAATATAAATATTTTTATTGTTTCCAACTTTAGATTTAACCAAATAACAATTATTATATTAATGATGTCGGATATTTTCTATAATTATAGATATATTCAAAGCAATAATATATTTTCTTCAATAAATTGTGTATCATTTTGCTGTGTATTTCTTTTTACAGAATCTTGTGAAATGTATCGATACAGGCTTCTTTAAGCAAGTAAAGTCAGTCTGCAAGCAAGATGGGAAGAAACTTAGGTGGTCCCTTGCTATTGTATTTCTCATTAGAGAAACCAGATATTTGTTTCAGCTATTTCAGGTATTGCAATTTATTTTCTTTTGGCATTGATTCACCAAAGTCGTTAGTTGATAATATTGACGATTAGAAAACCATTTAAAACAATGCTTATATTTTCGTAAAACACTGAAAAAAATGTAATGTATAATGCCAGGCAACTAATTTTCATCTGCAAATGTACAGGTTTCTGTCCTTCCTTCTGTAAACTAATTGGTACCAGATCGTTTCAAATATAATGACTCTTAACCAGATATTTTATTTGTCTTCTCTTTTTTTCTTTTATTTTTTGTCAAGCATCTTTTAAGGCATGAGTTTTTTATTCTATGCCTCATCATGTAGAAATTACTGTAAGATTTTTTTAATCGAGTAAGTCAAACAAGTCATGACACAATAATCACAAGAGAATATGAAATCATCTGAAATATCAGCATTTCTCTGTCATGTCGATGTTTATTTCCTATATCAAAATAAAAATCGAGGTCAACATGCTTGTTGTTTGCCATTTCATAGTGACAATGTATGTCAATTTATAAATTCTTCTTTCATTCATCAGAAACTAGAAACATAAATAATTCAGTTTGATGAATATCTAACTATATTTCTGTATATGATATATCTCGGCTCGTCAATATTTATTTTAAAATATTCGTCATCTTAATTCCATTGATAAAAAGAACTTATTTCAAACGATTTGAAATAAAATGTATAATGTTGACCCAAAATGTTGTATTTAGATTACAAACAATCAATTAATTAGAGGATGCGGTATTTGATGACCTCAATGTTTGACCGTATATTCAACTTTTTTCAAAGTCAGAAAAAGCAACGTTTCTAACATTTTTTGCGTAACGAGGCAATATTGAATAATATAGGAATCATTTATAGTGTAAACAACACTGAACTGAAAAGCGGAGTAGAGGAGCATTATCTCCTGTAATTTTAAGGTTTTGCAATGGCTTCACTGTGGCTTCATGAATGGACAATTAGGTTTAGAAGAAAAAATAACGAAAGATATACTTAGACAATCTAACAACATTTTACAACGAATAAGTATAATTAATGTGCTGCGTTACTGGAGATACACGGTGTTAATCGCTATCACTATATTTACTAATTAACACACACAAGTAAAAAAAATCTGGACACAAAGTGATCCCTAGGAAGCATTAATCACAACAAAATTACGTAAGAATTGCAGACTCGGTTTGATTGAGTCTCAAAGGCATCACATGTGAAATATACAATAATAAATGTTATACATGTACAATTAAAATCATCGTTCATTATCTAGAACACAAATACTATAATATAAATAACTTTAAATATAGCGAAAAAATAGAATATATCTTATACTTTTTTATTTTTAAGCAATGTAAAGCTTGAGAAAAAGCTTGTGTTATTAAACACATTAAATTGGTTAAACATTAGATATTTTTATGTAACAGAGTTTTTTGTTATGTCATTATTGTGATTGATTTATTAAGAACTAAGAGCTATGTTTCAACAGTGTGTAATTTTACCTTCAATAAAAATTAAAGGTGAACTGATATCAAATATTATCATTTTCTATGTCAATGTTATATGTCTATGTTATGCCAACAAAGGGTGAAGTCAGCGTCACAAAAAATATGTTCACTGTTTTTTATAATAAATCAAACAAAAAATTATTGCGCAGTGTAAATAGGAGGGAACAAACTATCTAGATACATATTTTGTATATTTTCAAGAACAATGATGATGAAAACACATAATATGCGTGTCGAACTAGTCTCGTATATATATAGTAAGTAGGTTTTGTGCATGAAAGATCCTCTCATAAATTAATATGCTCAATTTTGTATAAAATTGTATGATGTGACACTACAGACAGAAAAATGTGATAACTTATTTCAAAATACATGTGCATGAAGTACTTTAATACTTTCTCGTGGAATATCTTTACCCTACTGAGATATAACGTCTATAACCAGTAATGTTCAATCGAAGGTACATATATTTAAACATCTGCTATTAATGTTTGGGAATAATGTCTTACTATTTTGATATGATTAGAAATAATTGCACCATGAAACATTGTACTTCAATGTTTTACACTTTAAATTATCAAAAGTCATTTATTTGATGTTTGAAAATGTACCTAAGTAAATATACTCACTGAGGATAAATTGTGTCCACAGTCATACCAATTTTGTGAAGAAACCTAAAATATTACGCAACAATACATGTGTTATAATATCATATGTAGCAAAATAGATAGAAGAATATTGTAAACAAAAACATTTTAATCTTAAACAGTAAAGTATAAGTGGTGTTACTATACTCCATATAAAAGCAAAGTTAGAATTTCTAATAAGCGAAATTATTAACTAGCTCCTTTTTAAAAGCAGTCCATAAATGCTTGTGAATGTATTATCGACTGAAGTATGTCGATAAACTGTGCCTTAACATTTTATTCAATTTGGAAATGTATTAGGTCAAATTGTCAAACTTCTATTCATTCATTTACAAATTTTCTCTTATTTCTGATTGATGTTAATATTTCAATGTGAAATGAGATCATGACATCACTTCATCAATCTCTTGTTACTGGAAATTATCTGAACTTCATCAAAAAATATTCTAGCTGTATTAATTTGTGTAAATATTATGTTGTGAAAAAATAATATAACTTAAATTATATCTTGTATATAACAGAAGTCCTGTTTTTCTCTTTTTTTCTATTTTAGTCAGTTTTATTTTTTAAAGATTAAAAATATTTACATGCGAAATTTTTTAATTTAAAGTTTTTTATTTAAATAATACGTTTCTGCTGTACTTAATATCATGAAAAGGGAAAATTGTTCATCGATGACTAAATTAACTTAGGGAGACAAAGCATGAAAATTGTATTAGCATTTATTGAAATAATCTAAAATTACAGATAAAGTCGACTTGAAGGGAAATGTTTATTGTGGAGAAAGTGTTTTCATATGTTTTAATTGTTGAATCAACACGCATTGAAAGCGTTACCGATATAATTGAAAATATGGAGCTTTATGTTATTTCTTAAATATTATTTTATAATTTTATGTCATAAAAGAAATTGTTTGTATAAAGAGATTTCAAAATCAGCCTTTTTGTTTACAACATTCCTGCCAGAACTTCTCGACTTCTCGTCCATGAATAAGCTGAATTAATGCGGGGATGCACCATCTTACAATTTCACGTATTTTGGCGTTTTTACGGATTCCGTTGGTGTATTTCATACACGTGACGAATTTGGAGAAAAAAAAAAGAAGAAATAAAACAAAGTTTAGTTGAATGACGTTTATTAAGTTAATGATAGTAATATTGATGTCTTTCTCGTAAGGCAAACGCCTGCTCAATTAATACTTCACGATTCACAGATTTTACTAGATGTAAAAATGTCACGGGAACACAACTGTAATTTATCACTTGTTACTTTATACAGACTTTATTTTAGTTCGATTGTGTAGGAAGCTTTAAGCGTACAAATACACCCTCGAATCCGTTCCTAAAATCAATACTGAGTAACGTTGTTTTTTTAAGGAAACAACAGCTTTCCACTGACGACGGTTTGACCCATCCGAATTTCAATTCGTAGCTTCGTAGTGATGCTTACCGTACGTTAATGATAACTTGTTTCAATGATATTTTATCAGTTTTCAAAATGACAAACAATTATATCCTTTCGTTCGCAAAGTCCACTCGGAGTATTTAATATTAATCACATATGTAGCTGTGGATCTCAAATTACGCACACATTATACTAAGTAAAAGTGAACTGTGAAGCATTTGTACCTATATAACTAATACAAGCACAAAGATTCAACAAATACAAATGAATGCATTCATTGTGTTCACATCTGCATATTGCATACTGACTAATTAAAAGTATACATTTATTCCGAGATGTAAAATATGCTGTTTTCTCAATTAAATGTAGCGTTTTAGCTGGTAAAAAGTATGTCCAGAATACAAAACACTGCAAAAAAAATTATGATTAGTATTTTTTATAGATGACAGGTAAAATCTCTTCAATTGCGGTCCAAAAAATTGCATCCAATTACATGATATATTAGATGCTACCTTTTGTGATGTTTATATTGACGAAATTTCACTAACATAGTCAGGTAAATATGATTATTATAAACTGTTTCAAAATGTTTTACAAAACACGTTGGTCGTATATTTAAAAGGTTATCAGAATTGTTACTTGTAATATTTTAACAATTTTCAATATTGTCTTTGTAATTGGAAAACAATCCTTTTAAGAAAACAATCGATTCTATAACCAATTACCGTTATCAGTGTCAAAGTGTCTGTAGGAAGATTTTACTGCTTTTGATAAAGACAGGCAACGCATCTACAATTTAATGTCTACCAATTGACTTCTGAAGAACAAGTTAACACAGCAACAGTGTTACACTGCAAAAAAAAATTGTATTCAATAACAATATGAAAAGTATATCATGTGTAAAAGTGCCCTTTTTTCTTTTATTCTTATTTATTTATTTTTATAATTCATTTCTTTTTAATTTTTTAATACCACATATTTATTAAAACCTGACCGATACACATATTAGACCTAGTTCAATATCTTGTGAGTACAAACATACACATCTCTCAGAAAGAAATTTTCAAAAACGAAAGACATTTAAAATATGATAAACAAGATCATCAAGGAAAGGCGGCGTTCAATGAACGCAGCCCCCCAAAGTTAGATATTTCAAATAAATAAAAAAAACAAAAACACTCTGATATTACACACGATATATTTGTTATTGTCAATAATCTATGCATTTAACATGCAAACATAGTAAAAAGTTTCATCTAAAATAAAACAAGTGCTATTACAGAAGTATTTTTAATGTTTGGAGAAAATTCATTCTTTCGCCTTTAATAATTATCCGATGTTAGGATCTCATTTTATCCCGAGATATATTTATATCAATTATAGATACCAATAAATTAAAAGCGTTTTGTAGGTATGACCTTAGAAATATTAATATGAAAGAAATTGTAAATAACAGTGAAGCGACGACATTCATTAGTCTAGTCTGCATTGATGCATTTTGTGAGGCTAGCAGACAATAGTATGACTAAAAGACGTTTCTGGTTATTTTGTGAGAAAAAAAAATAACAAAAAAAAACAAAAAAACAAAACAAAACAAAGATACTGTCAAGGGCTTTGCTTTGCGGCCAATTCTTTGATATGTGAAGATAACGCTTATATTATTACTGGTTGTGATTGAATACCGGTCCGACGATTCCGGTAGGATTAAACTAAATTGAATAAAGTTTTAAATAAACAAGTTAAATGTATAAAACATGATCGTTTGTTTTGTTTTATTTTAAATCAGTCGATACTATAAATATCATGTCGTTTTTTGTTTAATTGTTGTGGGTTTTTTTTCGATTATTTTTGTTTTGGAGGGCGGGAGGAGGGAGTTGTTGTTGTTGTTTTTTGGGGGCGGGATGGATAGTTGTTTTTGTTATTGTTGTTGTTCAGTGTTTATTTTTTCAGTTTTATTGGTGGAGGAATACATGTGGTGCACAATCCGTGTATTATCTCTAGCACAAGCGGGTATCATTTACATAGGACTACAGATGTAAGCTACTCTTAAAAGTTTTTATTTAAAGATATAAACTTTGGATTGATATTATTTCTATTAGTACTTCAGTTTATGTTGTATCATTTAAGATATATTAATGTATAAGTATAGTTTCTAACTTTCAATATCTCACATTGTTTTTAATATCAAATATATGTCTAGAGCATGTTGAGATGTTGTTGATTAATACATTTTTCAAACACAATTGTAAAGTTTTATCAAATGAATTTCTACACAACAACGTGCGATGCTTTAAAAACATGAATTATGATGGACTGCAACTAAATCTCTCTTTTCAATTTTCAAATTATGATATTTCTTTATATTCTAACGCCCAATAGAGCACAAATTGACATTCATGTCACGTGTTTTCGATTCTATAGTACTATCGTTTATTTCTCTATGGAGTTCTGTAAATACAATTAAGTCGGGTGTCTTTTCATGCTGATTCAAACAATTCATTAACATCTCCAAACGATTATATAGAGACGTTTTATGTCTGCATAGATTTGATATAAATGGCTCACGGATACAACTGGTCTAAAAGTTAAGCTTCATTTACTTTAGAAAATCAGATGCATTTCCTGTTGATTAATTCGTAACAAAACAAATCGACAAGGCCAATTATTAAAAATTGTTGAATCAAATTAATACACGAGTTGTACAATTTGTCAACAAAATAAGGAAATTGTCCAGATGTCATAGAACTATTTCCGAATATGTCTTTTAAACATACAATATTAAGATAAATATAATTGACTCGATTATCAATATTTTGTCCGTACAATAAATATTTGAATTTAAATCAATTAAAAGGTTACCACACTGCATAAATAAAAAAAATATGTTTCATGGCTTTATTGAAACAATTCATCTACAAACACTAATTTTTTTATATAATTGAAAACAATTTTTCAGGATTGTCCGTTCTGTGTATTTGAAAGGGGAGTATCGTATCATTTTGTCCCCTTTATAGAGATATCCGTCCATCATATGTTCTCCTTCTACTTTGCTTGAACTTTGCTTAATATTGCTAGGCTGTTCCCCACCCACTCCGTTTCACTGACCGCATTTGTTTACCATGCAGATACGATATTCAGCGATAACATTTAAGCATAACTTTATTGTCTCATATTTAAGTTAACTTACATTTATATCCTGTCATGATTGATTGTTTATATATTCTTATATATGTCACTTTTCTTCATAATCAAATATTGTCTGAAATTAGTCCGCCATTTTGTTAACTATAATTATATTGTGACGTCACATTAACCCAGTTTTTACGGGAAACCCTATTTTCATTTTGACGTCATATGTACACAAAAGAAGCATATAAATAGACCGAATTTCAATTAAAGGTTCATAACGGAAAAGATAACGGAAAAGATAACGGAAAAGATAACTGAAATTGATAACAGAAAGATAAAAGCTATAAATCGAATAACAGACATAGAAATGAAAGATAAAGATATTAAGGTATTTAAAGTAATATTTATTCTATTTATTACATGTATAGAGGATATTTGTTTAGTTCAGTGTAAGATCGGAATATATTTCACCGAGTGAGCACCAAAAGGTATATTTCACGAGTGGCGCAAAGAAACGTTTTAAAAAGACATTAAACCTAATACTGAATGAAAAGTGCGCCAAATAATAATACAACGTGACGTCATTTACGACGTCACGTCATTAAGTTGGTACCCAGTACTGTGCACGCTGGTATTTCACTGAAACAACGTAAGGGGTTTAAATTTAAAACAGTGAAATTATCAAAGTGGTAATTTCACTGTTTCAAACAGTGAAATTACCAGTTTTATATCACTGATATATTTCTATAAACCACCGAAAAGCATGTAATAAATTTGTTTATTACATGTATTTGTTTATCATTGACTGTCAAATAAATTTATTTTTCACATAAACCGAGGCGCAGGAGTGTAATAAAGCCATTTAATAAAAACGGTATTACACTAGACGATATTACACTAGTGTAATAACACTTTGACGTCACGTCATTTGCGCTATAAACATAGCGTTAAAGCGCGCCAATGTTAGCGTTACACTATAGGCGCGTCAAAGAAAAATGACTCTTGATAACAGTTTAGCGTTCTTATTTTATATATGTGATAAATAGAATATTATATTCGTGTAGATTCAATTCTAAATTTATTGAACTCGTTGAATAAAACAATATTATGCTCGCCAGAGGCTCGCATAATATGATTTTATTCAACTCGTTCAATAAATTTAGTATTAAACCTACACTCATTCAATATCCTCTATTACTTGAGTGATATAAAAAATTAAAAGACTTATTTAATTTTACAAATTTGTTGTGACTATTGTTATAATTCTGACTCGGAACCGGCCTGACAATATATAATCTACTGCCAGACTGGTAAAAGATTTTATAAGCTTATCTAAATGTTAATCAAATAAACAAACTATTCAGAACATTGTCATGTCTCTATTTTATGACTCTATTTTAGAAAACGTAGCGATTTTTATCATTGTTTAAATAATATGAATGTATTATACTGATACTGAAGAATCCTTAAAATGTAAAACCTTTAAAATATAATGTTAGATATTAACCTACATGCTATTATATTACATGACACATTTGTATGTTGTGTTTTTGTATAAAGGTCGGAGACGATTTTTACAATAAACTTTGAAACTTTAAATGAATTCTAAAGAGGCTTACCGAAAGCTTGTACCTATGACTGTTGTCCTGTTTTATTCGACTTTCAAAGTTCACTAGTTTGAAATTTCGCATAGTTATGATATTATTAATAAACAAAAAATCTAATGCAACGCTTCCTAAATTATGTACATATGTACTACATGTATAACTTTTTTGAGTGCATATGGATGTTAAATATTGGTTTGTCTTTCTAAACAATAATTTTATGTTAATACATGTATAATTGTATCCGTACAAAAAGGGACACAGTCATGAACAATTGTAAAAATTAAATAGAATATTAAGCGTTATTTCAGGAAACGTTTTTTCAAGCAACAGAAACATCTAAGTCTGATAAAACAAAGTAATTGGTTAGATAAATCCTGACGTTTTGAAGCTTTGATAACTTGATAGATTTATGGTATTTGTTGGCCATTTTCCTAACCTAATCTTTATTTAAGACTTTCATTGTGAATATGAGCGACTTTTCTTATTGATTTTCACAATATCATAACTTAATATTTTCTCTCAGGAACGAAAACCATTTGAAAGAAATATTGATATATTGAATCTAATATTATACGACACAGTGAAATAGCATGTTAAAATGAACCGAAGACAATTTCTGTTAAATATTGTTTTACAATCTACAATACACATGTCTTATGGGTGCATTTGTAAGCTAGCAAACACCTGAATTTAGCTTACATGTTTTGAGGAAAAAACAGCAACAGAAAGGATATGTTACAAAGCATCTGCAATAAAAGAAATAGAGTTATCTATTTCAACATCAATAAGAAATGATAAATAAAAGGGTTGTGGACGGAAGTAGATGATTACATTGGGGGAAATAATGAGGATGGGGATGCAGTGGTGTTTTACAGATTATTTTTTCTAGGGCGGAGCAGGGGTAGGGGTAGGGGGTGTTACATGGTTTGATAGGTGTCATGTCTTCAAAATTAGAGATTTGAAATGTCGGGTTCTATCGCCGATATACCAGTCCACAAAGTTGCGATTGCAAGCGTTATACATGCACACGATTGCATTTGAAATGTCCTAGTTTGTACAACGTTTAACTATACAAAACCGTACGTAAGAGCTATAAAATCTTACTAAGGAATGAGTCCTTCGTAGCAGTTATTTACTCCTCATAAGGCTTTTTATCTCCTATATAAAAATTATAAAGCCCTACGTATGAGTTATTAAGACCTAATTAGGCTTTTCTATTTCCTTCGTAATTGAAATTTCTTTCATTTACTGTTTTAATGAAGGAGAAGATGTTTAACTACTCGGTATTTTTATACTGATAAGGAGCATCTTAAATTATTGTATTATCTGTGTGTATTCAAACAGTTGTATAAATGCAAGTTGCATGATTTCCTTTCAGAGAAAATAGATATCTCTCTGAATGACACTGCTCCCAATAACAAAGTTATTATTTTACAATAGTGTGAAACGTTATGTAGATGATGACCTTATGATGACCGAATAAAAAAAACAAATCAGAACAAAAAAAAACAACATTAATTATTAAGACTTAGTGTAGTGTGGTGTAAGAAACTTTGTTCGCTAATTGTACTGATTAATGCACTCTTAAAAAATATATCACAAACAGTCTTTTGTCCTATCGCAACTAGATTTATATAGCTCACGTACAAAATGACCAGGCGCAAGCATTAAATTTGGCATGTTACAAGTTTCCGCCGAAAACTAGATAAATTTTATTACATTGAAATAAACGCAGTTTATTTTAATTATAAACATCTGGTAAAAGGGAATGCGGAAACAATATCGCAGATATTTCCTCGCCAGATTGTTTTTATATTAAATTTCTCTTTATGAGTCCAAACCACCTGAATAAGTAGGCCAATAAAGTTTTATTTCATGTTTACATGACCAATCTCCAACCTTTGAACAAGTGGTTGTTGAAAAAAAAGAAGAAAAAAGGGAAATAAATCGTTATCTTATAAACGATATGTAATGATTTTTTTTAAAATAAAGGTAAATAATTTTTCAGCAGAAGACAATAGGTATATATTTCTTTTTCTGGAGCAATATTTGTTTATTTTTGGATATACCTCTTGAATATAAATCTTATATTAAGTACTAAGCGAAGCTAAAAGATACAGTGCTGTGTAAGTTTCGACCTATGTTCTTTTATTTAAAGCAATCATGTTATATTAACCTGACTAATTGTATCCAATATATGAGTTCATGAAGTTGAAATCATGAATTCGTAAAGTTGAAATCTGGAGTTCATGAAGATGAAATCGGGAATTCATGAAGTTGAAATGTCCCACCGGTCTTTCGTAATTATTTGATAACATTTACAGATTCAAGGAAATAATATGAAACCCGCCTGTCATTTTCTTGCAGAATGTATCTGAATAAAAAGAAAAACAAAGATTTAAATCATCAAACACTCGATAAATGAACGCCAAATCAAAACGTTATAATGAACTTTAATTCCGATACATGTACTTTTAACAAAATGATATATAGTACATGCTTCAAAAAAGCAACCTAAATATCAGTATTTACTCCATTTAAATTAGTTTTGTATTATCTTAATCGTTATTTAATATTATTCAAGTTGAAGATTTAACTCATAAACTCATTTATCTTACATAAATAGCACATTCATTCTATCGACTGATCGAAAAACTGCACTCTATTACGCATGCTCAAACTCAGATCAAAATTTTGAACACTATATAAGGAGTGCATAACCCTTCCCCGCGTTTTACTCTTGCTGGAACTCTATTAGAGAGGTAGAGTCTGTTTTAGTTTTAATATAGACATTTTACTATTTCTTTCCCTGTTTGCTTGGTTTCTACTTTACATTTTAGGAGCCAACAACATCCCTACACTTCGTCTTGGCTGGGATAATGCCTCGGGTAACGTTCAATTACAGAGAATTGGTGAACAAAGACATTTCATTCATTTACGTGGTTGCAGCTGTGGTCGATGCGTTTTGGAATCTTTGGTGTCATTACAAAATCATTTTAGTTAGTCTAAAATTGCAGATTACACGACATACTGTCCATTATATTATTCTCCATTTACTGCTGTCGGTCCATTAGAAATATTGATATGATTTCATTTGGTGAAGTTATTGTAAGATAGCTTGCAATAGGAGCAGAGCATCAAATAAATGGACGCATGTATACAAAATATATAATATCATGTTGTTTTGTATTCAAATATTGCAAAACTAGCAATAAAAATGATAAATTGAAAAGTAATACTTTATAGTAAATGAAACAATGCAACTAGAGACAAAAAAATGTATGCCATTTAGTACATTGGTGTTTTTCAGAATCACAAATTAAAACTAAAAAGTATGTTAAAAGCTATGTTTCACTCTCATTTATTCTTTGACACATAGGGAGACGTCCGTGGCCTTGTGGTTAATGTGGGACTAATGCAGTAATGACTAGTTTTACAAATAGTGACCTCTCTTTTGCACGCGTGTATTTTAAGTGCAGTTTGCAATGTTGAAAATTCTTTTTGTTCACTTCACATTATTTCACTTTTCAATAAATATCCAATATAACAATTAGCATGAATCTGGAAACATGCTGCTTAAAAGTGTGGTTAAAAACAGTCTTTAACACAGAGTTGTGGATTTTAATGCAATAACCTTTTACATTCTACGAACTCATTCCTTCCGTGTTTTCCATATTGTAAAATTTCAAGTTATTCTTACTTTCAGTACTTAGAGGCACAAAGTTATAAGCGTTCGTTTTGAATGGATGTCGCGTGTTTCCGATTTTCTTTATTACTATCGTTTATTTCGAATTCTCTATGGAATTCTGTAAATTCATCAATTACGTCAAGTTATTATTTATGTTAATTCAAACAATCTTATTAACATCCCAAAATGATTTAATGGAGACGTTTTTATCTGCATAACTTTAGTATACATGCAAATTGGTCACGGATACAACTGGTCAAAATTTGCGTAAACGATAATGATACTGTTAATTAAATATGGTATATTAATCCAAGAAGAAACATTTGATTTTTAAATTATTGAATCAAATCAAAACCTTAGTATGTGTACACTTTTTCAACAAAAACAAGCAATATCAGGATTTGACATTTTCTTAAGTTATGTTATTAATGTTATCTTTAAATGTTATTGATATTAATTTGGATCCGTTATTGAATTGTTATAAGAGAATGAGTTATTTCAGAACAAAATATCGAGCAAAGTTCAGATTCAACACACATACGAATCGATGAGATAAATCATAACATTTATAATTTGGATTAGCTTGACAGATTTATGGTTTCTGTTGACTCCTTTCCTAACCTTATTTTATTTAAGACTTGTTGTGTGAAAATGAGAGACGTTTCTCAATATCATTTATGTTTAGCTGGTATTATTAAAGATAAAACAAATGCATGATACGCGAAAAATTTTATAGATGACATCTATTAATGTACCGAAATACGTATTATTAGATGTTAAATCTGGCATTCATTTCAGTTACAAACGACAATATTAATATAGACAGTATTTGCTAAATATTGCTTTAAATAAAGATTTTAATTATATTTACTCATAGTGTCGTAGGCGTCTTGAGATAAATTTAATTATTTCTGTGCCAGTTAGTAAGGTAAACATTAATGGTTTTTCTTACATGTTTTGTGAAAAATAAAGCTTACCGGTATGCAAAAAGTATCTTGAACTGAAAAAGTAGCAGTGTATTTATTTCAACATCGGGAAACACAAAATAGATGGGCTGGGAACGGAAGTAGATATTAATACATTGGTTTATTGTTGGGGGGATACATTTCGAACATAAATCAGCTCATATTAGAAACATGTAGTTGACGTATTTAATTACTACTTCGTACAATTTTGCACTACATTATATTCACAAATTGGTCTGTTTTCAATGTTTTTTTATTTTTTATTTAATCTCAAGGATTTTATATATTAATCTACATATTTCACGGATTTAAACAATCTGACTAACCTTATATAGATTTCATCAATTAAGTGTGCAAAATAAAACACTAGTCTCTAGTCTGTACATGCACCTGAGATATAAGTGTCATCTTCTTTTTAATTATCAATATATTCTTTTACAAGCACGTCATTACACAAGTACAAATCCTTGCTATAAAATGTAACGATTTAATTTTGAAAATCAAATATCGAAAAGAACATCTCAATGCCTAAAGTATTTAACTGCAATGAATACTGTATTGTTCCAGACAGTACTTCATGTTAATGCAGGCAGATTATTAATTGATCAGATCCTATCTATAACTAACCAGGCATTAAGCTTTCGTTTTACTATTGTTCACTGATTTTTTAAGTTAACAGACAAAATATGAGATTTTGAGTGGATGTTTGTTTTACATGATGTTGATTGTTTTGCCTTCGGTAAGATAAGTCCGTCCGTCTGGAACGATTAATTTCACATAAATTATTTATATTATTTAGTATTTTCTTAAAGGTTATAGCTATAAATCTACTTAGCGTTCTGAACCGCGCTAATTTTTCGTTCGTTTTTGGGCTATTATGTCTTTTGACCTTGGATGATTTGTTTCTAGCCATTTATTGTTAAAACTCTTTAAATGTGCATCAACTGATTCATACAAATGTTCATATGTTGGTAATGACGATATTGCACTTACAAAACAAATGATAGCATTTCTCCCAATTATATGATATGTTCATCATAGCTTGTAGGTTTACAGCAGCTCTGAAAATGTTCCGTCAAGCCTGCAAGGAAACTAATTTTTTGCCAATTGACAAAAAATAATTTCAAACTAAATGTCATTGTTTCAAATATTAAACGAAAAAGCAAGTGTGTATAAGTTTCAAACATTAATTATATTAATGTTATATATATATAAGGTAGCTATGATTTACATAGGTATGAAAAAAAAATGCATTTTAATTATAACATAATTTCTGATAATTATTTAAATTAAATAAAAAATAACTCGCATATCTCAATTTCAAACAGGCATATCTGAAACGAAGGAATGTCATGAATATATATCTATACCAATCTTTCAACAAGAAAGTTAAGATCTTTTTGTAATCTGGCATTTTAATTAAGTTCATACTCGTTGGAGAGAACTATCAGTTTGTTAGAATCAAAATAGAAAATGAACCTAAACTTGTATTCTATGTTATGCCTTAGTGTAAACAAAATACCTCTGACGACGTTTCTTTAAGAGTTTGTTTGATAAAAATAGAAACAATCAATATTGATAATTTGACTGGGAATGGAACATCTTCAAACGTTTTGGCAATTTGTAAAAAGAAATCCCTGAGTTTCATAATATATCTTATATTTCTTTCATTTGCTTTAAATAAAAACAAAGCGTAAATATAGAAGCATGTAAACTAGCGAATGTTCAAGGCTGATATATATAACAAATTTAGGCAACTCTTAGAATTTTGCGAAATAACTTGTTTTTTGAATTCTGCTTTAGGTGACGCTAGTAGCCATGGACGGTAACTTAATTTTTCCAGTACCGTTCATAAACATGCTTTATTAAACCAAGCCTGAAACTTTTCAATTTTGCTGTTTTGGGTATTCCGTTTCTCTTATATTGTATTTTGTATTACAAATACGATTTTAAAGGTCACAAAAAGGCTTTAAATATGTATCTTTTAATATATATGAATATTCATTATAATTATTCAACTCATTTTTTTTTTATAGTTTTCTAACAGAAATTTGAATAAAGACATCTGAAAGCAAGCGCTTTTAATCTATCATTTTTTCTTCTTCAATTAATAAAAAGATATGGAAAGATAAATATATTAAATGAGTTTATTATATATCCTACTTTCATCCGTTTGTTGTATTTTTCTTTTTTTGCTCTAGAAAGCCATAGTTAAAGGATATGACCGTTTCCGATAATTTCAAGATTAATATAGATCACGTGCGACTAAACCAGATGCAAGCAAATGAAAACAAAATGGCATATAACATGTTTCCGTCGATCAAACTAGATTAATGTCATTACATTGAATTAAACGCAATTTATATAATTATAAACATCTGGTTAAGAAGAAATGCGGATACAATATCGTTGTATATTCTCTAAATTGTTTTTATTTATCTGTTTCATTTCACTTAATGAGTCGATCAAACCACCTGAACAAGTAAACTAAGGAAGTGTTTTTATGGGACCACACATTCAACAAAATAGATGTTGAAAACGTAATATAAAATAGACAAATCAAATTTATAAAGTTATTAAATCAATTTGAATGCAAAGACTACGATATTTTTAATCATATGTTTATACATGCATAATATATACATGTGTCTGCAAATATGTTCGTTAATCCTCCAAAATAGTTTTGAATCTGATAAAAACATTATGTACTTAGCTAAGATATAGTTGGTTGTATATGCTACAGATTATGTTCTTTTAACATTTAGTTTTTTTTTAAATATTCATATTGCCGTAAAATTGTTAATTTTCTTCAAGTCAACAAAAAGGATTTAGTCTTCATTTCTTTTCATCTAACACTCACTATTGTGCAGGTTCTGCAAAATGTGTGAACTTAGATAAACGTAGCATTTAATCTATAATGTTCTAGATTTAAAGAAATTTGGATATGATTTTACTTTTTTCATATTTTCTTGATTGATTGTAACAAAAAGCTGAAATATATCACCGTGACAAAGGGAGTTTAAGTAAATCTAACAATTTGACAACAATGTGTTTAATTATCAAAATGGAAAACAGCCATGTTAAACATAGAGATAAGTCATTTTGCTTTTGTGTTCACATATATTATTTTAGATATAGCAATGCAAAATAAATCAAGACATGTTTTTATCTAATCATTCATAACAACTACAGATTAAAATATTGGAAAACTCGTTTGAAACAAGTCTATCATTCACTGGCAAAAAATATTTGAATTAACCGGAAGACGTTATATTCAGATAATTACATCAATCACTCAAACTAAAAAAAACGCATAATCGAAAATGATGTAATGATACAGTAACTGTGTTTTTAAACGTTTCGTGAATCTTATTTGAAGTTAAAATGTCCGATGTATTTACCTTATTCAAAAAATATCTGAATGACAAATGAATGTATACAAAATAGCTTCAAAAATTTAAAGCAAGCTATATAGTTATATATACTCCATTTAAATTTGTTTGCATTTTATGATTTTCTCGTGATAAATAGTTGATCCGACTGTTAACGGGTAGATTTTTGGATATTATTTTATACTAATCAGCAGATTTTAATAGAAGAGGTAAAAATGAGATAATTATCAAAATTTACTAACATAAAGCTAAACTTATTGTAAAAAAGTGTCAAACTGCAGTTTGCAATTACTTTGTTTAATGTTTGGATTACCCTATGTTTTGTAATTTTTATTTTTTTCATATCCATGAAAAATTAGCATTTTATATTCATTGTATTAATTTAGTGTTTTCTTTCTCCTGTGAAAGGTGTGTCAGAAATGAAATAATAAAATAAATGTTTCAGCAGAAGCTGACGTCAAAGAAAATCGCTAACCGATTATCAGACAACCTGATAAAATAAATTCTACGAAAGCACACAATCGCGTCTTTGATCCAGACGGTGCGAGACTTACACAATTAAGTATTTGTTTCTTGTTTCTACAACATCATTTGTTTGTTACTGACATCTGCTTATTCAAATACCATAGATAAAGATGTGTATTATTATTATACTTAGAACTATTTTACAATAAAACACGCTACCTGTAATAAATACAGAACTTTTGTCACGTCATCCTCGCTGAAAAATATTCGAACAAACTTCGAGTAAACTTAATGTAACTTATAATGTTAAGATTGTTTTCAGTGCCATTTTTTAAGACACGAAAAACAACGATTTATGAGTTAAATGCAAAACTAAAACATTTTACCGCCATCAGTTCCGAAACGTTACTTTAACTACTCTTATAAAGACAGGCTACGTATCAGAGATTTTATGACTAGGATTGGACTTTTGTAGATTACGTTAACTTAATAGATACAGCAATTACAATTTCAGAGTCTTTTTTCCCAAGAATGTCCGATATTTCTTAAACAGGTATTATGTTTCTATTGAAACATGTCTGACATGAATGCTGAACTTACTGTTATATCTTGTGGTAACATCATGCATGAATCTGGCAAAAAGAGTTTTCAAAAACGCATGTCACAAACTTGGCAATTTTAGATTACAAGTAATTCAATATAGTAAACAATACATTGTTTTGTATTATTGACGACTTGTCGTGTCGATATCAATAAACATTATTAAAGTCAATCGATTTGTCTATTAAGCGGTTTTAAATGTCAAAAAAATTCTTACTCCACATTTAATTATCCGGGAATTGTCTGTTCATGCAATAGGCAAGTTATTGTTAAATCATGAATATGATTAAGAAGCTCATTTTAACACTATACCGACGGTTTTATCCTACTAACTTTTAAATGTCAATAGTCTATCCATTACACACGATAATATATTATAACGTTTTTAATTTAAAACATGAAATGCTATAAACAAAAGTGATGTCAATGCATGACCCTAATGAACTTTCCGTCCACCGATGAAATTCAGTTATTCGCCTTTAATAAACATGCGATGTCATGATCTCATATTATCTTGAATATTTATATCTATCTTAGAGAAAATCAAATGTAAATATATTTGTAGATTTGACCTTAAGAGTATGCATACGAATTTATCTGGTAAAATAATAACAAGAAAGCAACAACAGAAGAACATTAAGCAAGTGGATACATGCGTACAGAAATATATGATATTTATACATTAAAACGTCTATGCATTGCATTGAAATCAGTACAGAATACTCGTCGGATGATTTATTCATGTTCCTGTATGAGAAGAACAGTGATGGTGTTGACAATAAAGATAAACGTAGTTGGTCTAGGCTGTTTTGTTCGATTTTTAGTCACAATGACACTGAACATGATAATTATGATGATTTTCCTTTTAAATGGTGGCCACTTTCTAAATTTTTAAAGCATGAGCGAATGTAATTAATATTGGAATTTGTTAAATTAAATGTTAACTACTCCCATGTGGAATTGATCATGTGAGATGAAGCATTTTGTTTAATATAATTTGTAACAAAACAACAATTTTGTTCATTACGTGACTTTCGACTAATTTCAAACATGATTTTTTACACATGTAAGAATAGTTTATAAATTGTTTAGTTTCATAAGAATTCAAAATAGATTTTAATGCAAATGCAGAAAGAAAGAAAGATAAGTATACAATTAACCCCGTAAAGCAGTCTAGGTCGAGACAAACCAAATAAGCTGCAAAGACTTTCCTTTCAATGAAAAACATAACACTAGATTAGAATATTAATATATGGTATCTAACTTGGCTCTTTCATTGATGTTTCTTTCATATGTAGCAAACGTCCGATGCGAAATTAATCACTTTAAATCATTGATGTGATCTATCGTTAACCTTTATAATTTTTCATTTCATTGTGTATAATTTTGAAAGTTAAATACTGGTTGAGTATGGGCTAGGAATCCATTATAAAATATAGGAATCCATAAAATATTCTGCAACAAAATTCGTTGTTGCTGTGAAAGAGGAATGGTCATATTGCTGAAACTATGTTTTAAACCATGACACCTCCTGTATGCTACATCACATTATATTACATCATGACATATTTCAAGTATCTCTGCCATAGAAGCCAAGCAATAATAAAGACAGGGGTTTCTGTATCTCCCGTCGTATGCTAACGGAGCAACATAAATATTCTATTTGTGTTGTATGTATTGTAGAAAAGATGTAACACAAGCTGATTTTTCTTCTGAATAGTAAACAAACGATCAGTTTTGTATTTCCCCTCATTTTGGTCGTGATTATTTTAATGAAGGACAAAATATAACACCATCTCATGTTAAAGATGAAACAGTTGTATAAAAATAGTTTCAGTGTTAAATCGTTATGCTTTACACAATGTTAGTTGAAGTCAGACATAACCTTATAGTTTTGTCAAACAATTCCTTCATTCTTTTTTCTGTCTCTGGCCTTGTCTACGTTAGTTTTATTATACTGGTTAGAAGTCAACTGTATTTGTGATAATGTTATTAACAAAAAAACTAATAAAAAAACAAAATCAAAAATATAAAAAAACCCTGAAATAACTGTCTAAAAGAGCTCTTGTTGTGTTATACATAATTTTATATAATTTTATCATATATTTCCTATATAAAAAAAGTGTTTTTTTTTCTACACATGTCAATGACCGGTAGTGCAAACCTTTATTAATAGAGATTACTAAAGTGTGAATTGCGTTGTGTCAGTTCTGAAGATGTATCGAATCGAGGTGGGATATTTGCTACTCTTTTATTATGTTCGTGATAATTTTAGTTTGCGAAAGAAATTACCTACGTAAATTATAACCTAAGAATGATTGCTAGTGAGCATGTGACATGATTATTATCTGAAAACGTAGTGATAAATGTGAATTCTTTTGTAATAAAGGTAGCAAAATGTAAACTAAACAGTATGTTGACTTTCATACACAAAACGTAAAATTTAACCAGTATTATTGTACTTTATGCAAAAGAGCAACTGAATATAACTCATAGCAAACAAAAATGTTCATGAAACTGGCCAATGAGTAGCTTTTAAAAACATTTACAAGCGACCAAAAAAAAAGCTTTTGAGGAAATGCAAATAAAAACATTTCTGCAGCATAGTGGGCATTTAATTTCGAAAATAATATAATAGAAACTAAAATTGTGATCAAATACTCTTTCAGGAAACGCATTTCTAGAACTCACAATACTACTCATATTTAGCTTAAATCATACAATTTCGATTTTTCATGTTAACTTGACTGATTTGTCTCAAAGTTTGACTTCTTGTCTGACATTATCTATATCTTGCTTGAAATAAGAAACTATTCTTAATTGATTTACACGTTATCTGAATCTGACATCAATAACAAAAGGATGAAGTGTTTTCAAGATATAACATAACGATTAAAATGCATCAAATTTAATTGAATTAACAAATTATTACCCCATATAAGAGAAATGAAAAGTATGGTCTTATATTTTATAAGGAGAAATCTTGAATCATTAACAACATAACAAAAACTAAATTATTATGTATGATTTGTTATAACTATGAAAAAATCCAACTTGTTTATAATTAGTTTTGCAAATGACTGTTACATGTTGTATTCTATAGGCGAACTATTTTAACTTGAAGCATAACAAACGAATGATTTTAAGGCTTATTCAATTAAATGCATTTGAAACCATACTGATTTTCATTCGTTATCACACTTAATATTATGATCTCATTCCAGGTAATAATAGTCTTATGATGAACTTGATTTAGTTGTACGTGACAAAAAAGGTGTAATTGGAAATTATTGAATATCCCCACTAGTTACTAGTTAAGGCTATGACAGTGTCAAACAATATTGAACAACATTGAACAACTATATGAGTATCAAATATTTGTTGCAAACGGGATAGCTTATTGCAATTGACTTCTGGTAATATAACGTAGTAAAATCTAAGTTTGTTTTCATAATTATTTTGTTTTTCAGAGTAAGGTGATTTATCAGACTGAAACTAACTTGTCAAATATTAACAAATATAATCAGTCCTATTTGCAAAATCTGGAATAGAATGTTATTGATCTGGCTAATTTGATATAGATCTACACCTGTGATGATGAAAACATATTTTTTGTTTCAATGCACTCTAAGTACAAGTAAGGATTTTTGAGGAACTTAATTGTACCAGACTGAGTGCAAAAACACATTAGGAGATTCTTGATAGAAATGTAACGGTTTAATCTCGAATATCAAACATCTAAAAGAGCATCTTAAAACCTACAGCATTTCATGCTTTTTCTAAGGTTTAGTTGAGATTTATATCGAAACACTAGATTTGATTTGTTATTTTCAATATAAATGTAAAAACAATTAATCATAACACGTTACGAGCTTTATGATGAATTTAATAAGTGATTAATTTGTAGCAATTTATTATATAATTATCGTGAACTCGAGTGCATTCCTAATAAAAATTCTTGGCTGAATTTCTCTTTTTGTTGTTTGTAGGTTTCTATTTTAAGGGGATATAATCAATTGTTCCTTTATCATTATAAACAAATGATTACGGCTTTACTCATTTTTGTCCTATTTCTCTACTATAAAATGTTATGAAACGTTATAGTTAAAGACAAGTAATGATGTTCGAAGTTGTTTTTGTCTAAAATAATGTTGTGCTACTGATTAAAACTAGATAAATACATTAGCTTTATCTTTAAATGTTCTTTTATCAATTTATATCCATCGTTAGAAGAATTTCACAACTGCAAAACAAAAGGAAATACAATTTATTCGCTGCGGTTATACCAGAATAAATCATCTTCATGCATTAAAGCATTATACTTTCTCATCAGTTTGAATCATAAATCATGTTTTATTATCTATGCTATTTATTCATGATATTTTACAGAGCATTTTCATCACGAACATGTTGCAGAAGATGAACAATGAAAGTACCAAAAATTTCGTAAATTATGGCTTGCAAGCCATTCATTTTACAAAGTATTATCTATTATTAATATAATAAATGCAATCTCAATAGCATTTAATTTAAAAATGTTTTTATTGTTTAGGATTAAACTATATTTTCTGGGTTCAATTTCCGTCACAAACATTGGCTTCTTTCATCTTAGAAATCAGTGTAGCCAGATTATGGAAGGACGATGGTTCTGCTCGTGTTTTAAGTGATACAACACATCAAGTATTCCTTCTCCTACAAAGCTGAACACTCGTTTTACGACTTTCACTGTGTAGATTTGACCTAAAATGTGGCAAAAACAATACAAAGGTATATTATCTAAAAGATATGAATCATATAATAATTATTCATCTTGCTCTTATCAAGTAGGAGTTGTTCCTATGATACACTTAAAATTATAAAGCGCTTCTGACAATATCCATCACTGTTGCGGCTAAGATTTATTTAAATTATTTTATATTCATGCATTACATAACGTATAAAATTTCAATTTACAAAACATTCACACGCAGTACCGTCATTTGTAAAAATGAAGTCCAATCATTTTTAAAAGCTTTACAAACAAACGAAAATAATATTCACAAACTAACAAACAACGTGCAAATACCAAATGTTTTAATTATTTGTAAAGATAACGTGAATTACAAAATAGATTAAACTAGCTTTATTTAGCCTGAAAACAGACTTGTTGAACTTCTTAATTATTTCTCGGGAAGATATATAATGGAAGTATTTTGTTCCTGTCAGCATTCTTTTGCTAGCATTGAAATGGTCTTTAATAATACAGTGTTTTATCTTGCACATTATTTGTTTTTATTAATAAGTGAAATCAGTCAACTCTTAAGAAAACAGTAACATGTTTAGAAAATATTTTATGCCATAAAAGATTAAGCATATGAAAACTGTCCATGTACTTTCTGCATTGTGTTTGAATAAATGCTTAAATCAATCATATGATAAAGCAGAGACTAATAGAGAAGACAAAGGTAGTTATTTTTGTTAAGTTTGGTTTTACGGCGCGCCTGCACAATTTAAGTCATAGGACGCTTAAACAGGAATAATGATTTTGGCTTACCTCGTGTGTAACAAGCAAGATCAGAATAACCTTACCGGCTGTATATTAGAGGTGCATAGTATCCAGTTAATTTGTATGGTGTAAGGTATCATATCTTATTTATTCATTTATTTATTTATTTATTTGTTTATTTATATTTTATATCTGTTCATTTTGTCAACATCTTTGAAAGTTTATTTATTAACCTGAATATTCCCTACTTATCATTAGCATGATCGATGCATTTGCAACAAGATATCACGTTAATATATCTTACAATATCATAATGAATTAGCAACCTAACGATTAACCTTTTTACTTTGTCTTCAATGTATAGATACTACTGATTAAGTATTTTAAAATACCTTTAAAATAACTCAATGAAGTAAAATTACTAATAACATATGTTGCATAATTTTGCAACATATTCAGTTTTTTAATGCGTTTACACAATCACTACCTTTTTTGATAAACTTACACACCTTTCATAGTATGTTTGTTTATGTTAAAGTCACACAGACATTACGACTTTTCAGTGGCCATGACCATTGTGTAAGATGCCTAGCCACGGTCTCTACAAATTCACAAATTAAATTTATTTTATGTGCAGCATATAATGATACAAACTTATACAAAATTATCATAAGACATATGTTTGCATTCATCACAGGAATAATGTTTTACATCCTTTGAACATGATGCTAACATATTACTGTACCTGCCATTCAAGTTTTTCCGTCGAAAAGATTTAATGCATGCTTTTACATAACGCAGTCTATTCAATAATACACACCTGGTTACTTTTAATGATAGATATAAGATATCACTTATAATTTTCTCCATAAACTCTTTTGCTGTCTGGTTTTTTTTTTACAAAAATTGTATCAGTAGCGACCACCTGGAAATGTAGTCCATGTGAGTTTCAGGTTTTTGTTTCAATATTTTTGAAGACCACACAAGAAAAAGAATGATGTGAAATGGACAGTATAAAACCAACTGTGTGAGGCTTGAGAAATAAACCGACTTGTTCAATAAATACACAACAATCTTAAGAGGAGAATAATAAATGTATAAAATATGTATATGCGGACAATTTTTACAAGTCGTTGAGTTTTGCATGTCATGTATGTAGATCGTATAAGAGTGTAAGTAACAATATAACGACTTGTATTTTATCCATTTGTATTAAATTTACAATCTTGGAATATTTTAATGTGACAGTGCATATATCATATTCGTATTTTCTATTTGTTTAAGATACATTATATATTTGTATCTGTCAGCAAATCAAATCAAGTCTTAACTTTGATTTTTTTTTTAAAATATATACTTAAATTAAGTATATATTTTAATCTAAAAATATTTATCTCGTTAATATATAGATTTTTAGATCGACAGGTAATATAGAGGAACTTTACCTCGTAATAATAAATCTTAATAACCTCTTCCCTAAATTTTTAATTATTTACATTACGATAAAGAGCAATGAAAATTCATTAGGGCGCACATATTGAATGAATGTTTGAGATACAAACACAATAAGAATTAAAAGCCTCAAAATGTATTTATAATTAGATGGCTAATACTATTGCAGACGTGGTTAATGCTACACACACCCTTGATTTACTAACTTTACTAACTAATAACCTTCTCAGTACTCTCTGATTCGAGTGTCTGTCTCCTCCTACACAATCGAACTAAAATACATTCTGTATAAACAAATTAATGTCACCTCAATTAATCAACTATAGTACACTTGTACTTTTACAAATAGATAACATCTGCTCCTGTAATAAATAAGTGCACATCTAACCTTTAAAAAGTCTTAATTATGTCAGAATTTACACGATTTAAGTTCACCTGAAGAATCAAACAGTTATAAATCAAGAATAGATATATTATTTTCTACAATATGATATATTTTAATTATGATAGCAGTACAAGTTAAAGTGAAATATCTTTAGAAATACTTTAGTTTCAGAATATAAAACATATATAAACACAAAATTATAAATACGTTGTTTTAGAAAACAAAAATATATAAACACAGATACCCGTACTCAATAAATATCTCTTTTTTTATTTGGTCTTATACATATATATGTTAAAATGATTAATCGTAATATATGATTTGTTTCTTTCATCGCTTTAATTAATGACAATTTAAATATTAAGGTTTTAATGGAACATAAATCCATAACAAGTGTCATCTTTGTCATCTCTTATGTCAGGTTAATGTAGACCATTTCTGTTCAATATGAAATAATAAGATTAATGAATGATATATTGCCGGTACAAATACATTGTCTCACATATTTCGGTCAGGTCTTAGACTTTGTTTAAAGTGTCATTTTTTTTCCAGATCAAACAGGAAATCGTCGGCTTGGTGCGAAAATGTTGTAACTCTTTCTTTATGTCATATGAGTAATAGCCGTGTTGCACAAAGCCCCCGATGTATGGTTTATGTTGTATAAATTTCAATATATTTATTATGGCATCCGTCAAACAATGATGTAACAATGGATTTCAGATAAAATATAGCATAAGCAATAACTATGTCATTCCAAGTCTTTTATAATTTTAATCTCAGACTACCTTCAGCTTTCTTTGAATAGTAGCGAATAAAGCGTCTTTTTACTTATTTAAAAAAATCAATTTGTGTAGAGTATCGATATATTTTCTCATTCAGAGAAATTGTCGGCCAGACATTGGCAAACTAAAAATACTCAAAACAAAAAAAAAAAACTAAAATGTACCATTTTAAAAGTTTACATTTTAAGCAAATTCACAGATTCTTATACATGTCAAATCTAGCGAGAGATTTAGACAAGTAAAATCAAAAACATTTGCTGCTTAAACGTTACTTTAAGCTTAAACAGGGTTTTGTGCGTGGAAAATCTTGTATTTATTTATTCAATAATTTATTCGTGATTTTGTAAATATGCTGATATTTTTTTATTAATTCATGATAGCTTTTATTCCTTTGATTTTTTTTGTTTTCAAACGTATTGTTACTTAAAACATTTTATTCAAAAACCATGAATATTTTAAAATTGAACACTATAAACTTTTGAAAATCTTACTAAATAGATTTGAATAACTTAAAATTGAACACTTTTGACTTTTGAAAATCTTACTAAATATATTCACATAGCTTAATTTATTCATTCTTATTATCAATATTGTATTATTATTATGCTTGTCTATATTTTTATGTTTTAATATCTCATTCGATTTATTTATATTTACAAATAGAGCGTGTATTTAAATTAGTTCCTCGAAAAATACTTTAAACTGAACATTTCACACATCGTCCTTCAAATAATACAAACATAATTTTGACTAACCTCAATCTGGCCGAACCCTTTTGTATGTACACTTGATTGTGAAATTGTATATTGTGTGTATACTTATACAATTAAAAATCAACTTAACTTAGCCAATTCACAGCAATAAAAACTTTTACAGATATGCTGGAGTTCATCTAATGTACTCAATAATAATGACCACACCCTTTCTCACATTTCAACATCGTTATTAAGCGCTAAATGAAAAACAAATGCAACACAGCGTCTTGATTGGGGAAAAGAGAAAATTCGGTTATATGAGGAAGAGTAACGCCGAGTAAAATATTGATCTTTCGTTGCGTTTTTGTTAGGGTCAAGGACAAAAATGGTGCTACTTTGTCCAGATTGGATCCGGTAATGACAGGATATTATAATAACGAAATCAATATTTTTGAAATATTTTCGAGTAATGTTCGAGTAATTTTCCCTTTGTAGAGTGTCCTTAAACTAACAAATATAAAAAATAAAGCTTCATTATCGACATAGTTGCTAATGGAAAAACAAAGGATATAATATTTAAACATGAGAACATTCACGCTTATTGAGATGTGAATTAATAAACAACACTCTTGAATTTACTTTTATAGTAATTGTCAACACACGCGTCTGCCGCTCTTTTTTCTTTATTTTTTCTAGAAGATCCAGACAGTATCGCAAATAACAACATACATTTTGCTTCTTTTATAATATGTTTATACTTCACCAATTAGTGAAATGGCACTGAACTCAAATGCATGGTTACAAGTACTTTTTGTTTTGACCTGAGACTGGTGTTTATTTGTCTGAAAGGCTTTTTTTAAATTGTAGCTCGGTACTCTATTATATGAAACGCTTGATTAGATAGTCCTTTTAACGTTCTTGAAAGGAACTATTTACAAACGAGTTCACGGCACTTTTTAAATGAATTTACGTTATAGAAACTACACTGTGTTAGTGCGCCATAAAACCAAACACACCAGACTGACAGATTATAAATCAAAAGAATATTGTCCAAAATATGTTTCATTGTGAATGAATAATCGTTAAGAAAAATGAGCATTGAAGTCACTATTTTTGTTACTTAAATATTACGTTGAGTTGAAGTGAAATGTTGCTGACTGATGTATCTTCTAAGTTTAATTTTCTTAAAGTTTAGTAAAACTCCCGATTAAAGATGATATTATTTTAAATCATTATTATATCTTTTACCTAGTTTTGATTAAGATGCGTTTCTTTTACGGAAAACAACGCATTTTAGTACCTGTTCGGCCATTGTACTCATCACCCAAAACAACTTTTTCGACTTTCAGGCCTAAACAGAGAGAGAGCTACAAAGTAACCAATAACAGAACAGTACGTGGTTTTTATACAGGGGTTTCGTGCGGCCTAGTTTTACATATAAATTTAACGTTAACTGTATGCTTACCTCAATTTCACTGCTTTTCCCGAGCGTTTAAGCCGCCATTTTATGAGTCAATTGTACGATCTTGGTCACGTCATCATCCGCATTGATAACTATAATTTGAAGAAATGCCCTGACCTGGGGCATTTAAGCTTTAGCTTAAACAGGGCCAATCAAATTAATAAGAGCAAACTTGATAAAAGACTACCTTAGAATGCTACAGACAAAGTTTGGTGATCATCCATCAATAAGTTCTGTAGAAGAAGATGTCTCAGGGTGT
The DNA here is from genome assembly GCF_026571515.1 of Ruditapes philippinarum. Taxonomy (NCBI): domain Eukaryota; kingdom Metazoa; phylum Mollusca; class Bivalvia; order Venerida; family Veneridae; genus Ruditapes; species Ruditapes philippinarum. The sequence continues at coordinate 120,296 of NW_026856665.1, read as the reverse complement.
TTTTTTTCCAATTTTTAGCCCTAGAGACCCCTAAAAGTGGCCAATCAAATTAATATGAGCACACTTGATAAACGACTACCTAAGAATGCTACAGACAAAGTTTGGTGGTCATCCACTAATTAGTGCTGTAGAAGAAGACATTTAAGTTATTTCTATTTTTAGCTTAAGCGGCCCCTACAAGGGACCAATGAAATTAATATGAGCAAACTTGATAAAAGACTACCCAAGAATGTTACAGACAAAATTTGGTGATCATCCATCCATTACTTCTGTAGAAAGAGACGTTTAAAGGTATTTCTATTTTAAGCTTAAGCTGCCTCTAAAAGGGGCTAATCAAATAAATATGAGCAAACTTGATAAAAGACTACAAAAGAACGCTACAAACAAAGTTTAGTGATTTCAGTGATGATGTTTAAAGTTTTTTTCTATTTTTAACTGTGGAGGCCCCTAAAAGGGCAAACTTGATAAAAGACTACCTAAGACTGCTACAGACAAAGTTTGGTGAATTCAGTAAGAAATGATGTTCAAATCTTTTCCTATTTTTAGCTTTGGAGGCCCCTAAAAGGGGCCAATCAAATTAATATGAGCACACTTGATAAAAGACTACCTAAGAATGCTACATACAAAGTTTGGTGATCATCCATCTATTAGTTCTGTAGCAGAAGATGACTTAAGGTGTTTTTTTTTTCTATTTGTAGTCATAGAGACCCCTAAAAGGGGCCAATCAAATTAATATGAGCACAATTGATAAAGGACTACCTATTAATGCTACAGACAAAGTTTGGTGATCATCCACCAATTAGTGCTGTAGAAGAAGGCATGTAAAGGTGTTTTTTTTTCTATTTTTAGCATTAGCGGCCCCTAGAAGGGGCAAATGAAATTAATATGAGCAAACTTGATAAAAGACTACCCAAGAATGCTACAGACAAAGTTCGGTGATCATCCATCAATTAGTTCTGTAGAAGAACATGTCTAAATATTTTTCTATTTTTAGCTCTAGAGACCCCCAAAAGGGGCCAATGAAATTAATATGAGCAAATTTGATTAAAAAAGCTACCCAAGAAACTAACATTTGGTGATCATCCATCAATGAGTTTTGTAGAAGCAGATGTTTAAAAGTATTTCTATTATTAGCTATAGCGGCCCCTTAATATTAGCCAACGTGATAAAAGACTACCCAAGAATGTACAGACACAGTTTGGTGATCATCCATCAATTAGTTCTGTAGAAGATGTCTAAACGTTTTTTTTTTCTATTTTTAGCTCTGTTGATCCCTAAAAGGGGCCAATTGAAATGACATGAGCAAATTTAAGTGTGACTGCCACAGGGATGCTACAGACCAAATTTTAGGTAAATCTGCCCAGAAGTTTCAGAGAAGAAGACGATTGTTGACGCATGACAACGGACGAAGGACGCCGGGATATCCTTCTTTAAATTTACATTTAATCTTATAGGTTTGTGTTCTTACTTACCTATAATAATGTCAGTGACCGTTTAAATAATAAAATTCCAATTTGTAGGGATGACGTTAGCAGTCAAAGAAATAAGTCGTATGACTGCCTGAATGGACACTGTTATATTTATAATACCACTAAAATAAAGGGGTGTGTAACCGCTAAGTATTTTTACTAAAGGCCTGCATTATTTATGGTGACTTCTTAACATTATTAAAAACGTAATTTCTTGCTACTTTTTATGCCTAGTAAAAAGTACGGTAAAATTTCAAACAACAATTTTACATTTTTCAATTCAAACTGATTACTATGTAATGTAGCCACACATGGCAGGATCTAATTGGAGATTTCGTTCCGAGTATGTTTCTTTAATTTTCTGGCTAATCCTTGTTCTGACATTCATTTATGTTTCTACCATAATGTAAGACAAATAGTAAAGGCATCAGAACAAAGAGATCCGTCGGAAACACAGACATAGCAGCAAATATTTAAGACATATATATATATATATATATATATATATATATATATATATATATATATATATATATATATATATATATATATATATATATATATATATATATATATATATATGTTGTTATATCGACCATTACTCCCCTGTTGCGTACACATGTTTATGTGGTTTACTCGTACGTAATGAGTACAAACAATTACAATACTCAGTAACGCTTGGCCTTTAAGTCAATTTTAACTATATATTATAATATATAGGTCAAGAAGCAGGAGGCGTACATTTAAATTATGTTCATAATGAATTTGTACTGACTTTAGTTTAGTTGGAAAACTTTTTTGATAACGCCATTGTAATCATAAGAAACTTGCTGATCATTAGAAACTGAATATGTTGTTGTAATAAAAACTTCCAGTTACTTAACATAAACGTCTGTAACAATCAGTAAGAGAAACAAGAAAATATCCAAGATATTCGTTTCAAGTCAAAACAATTAAATAAAAAATGAGTGCCAGAAAATAATCTATATATCACAAATGTTTATTGAACTATATCATAATCTTTTTACAATGCAAAATGATACTCATATAGAGCGAATAGAGCGATTACAAGGAAACACGCTTGAGTTATCGATAAACCTACGAAATATTCTTGCCTGTGCCGTTTACTAAATATTTAATGAATTTTAGTTGTCTTAAATCTTTTTGTTTTCAGAATACTTTTACTTAATCATAAATAACCAGTTCCTGCTGATGTGTGAACTAAAATGTTAAGCCGAGAATAGAAAACATGTTGTTAACCACTATAAACATCAAATACAATTACTAAATTTATATGTACAGCTTTAAAACTATTTCACATGGCTTATTACTATATGTTTATCCTAAAATTAACTGTAACAATTATAACCAAGACGTAAACAAATAAAATATTATTACTCAAACAGCGTGCTGCTAAAAGAGTTATACTTTTTCCAAAATGTACTTTGTGATGCTGAGGTAACACAAGAAAATTAGATTATCTTGTTTATACAATTATATAATAAAGAAAAACTAACTTTTTAAAGAACGCCAAAACGGCAAAAGAAAATGTTGCAGGCTCAGTTTCACTGAGCATGTTCATGGACGGTATTGGAAATGCAAGTTACTGTCCACGCCCCCTAGCGCAAAGAAGGGTTGGCGATGAGGCCGGCAAAGTAATATACATATGTCTTGATGCACGTTAAATCTTTTAATAACACAGCAACTGGTGTTAACCGTAAAATGCACTGTAATATGAACATGTGTGCAATGAAATAAGGATTGATAAAGGTTATGATTTACATATCTGAATCATGGAAAGAACAAAACAATTACATACATCTATGAGTACAAAACGATTCATATGCAATAATATCGACTAGGTGCGAGTTTAAAAGCGATATAAATAAACACATAATTTTATTATATACACTTTCTATTTATTCATAGTTTGTGCATTGTGTCTATGGAAGTCATGCTCGGGTCGCTTTCGAAAAAAACCCAAAATAAACGTTTCTACGCTTCTTATTTAGGTTATTCATCACTATAAAATGATTATTCTATAAAAAAAAGCTAAGGAAAGACCTAAAATATTATTCAAGTGAAGACCTTTATGAAACAAGATATCTCTTAAAATCTTTTTCAAGTTCCTGGCCCTTCAATTGTTTGACGTCATTTAACTCCGATTACGATTAGAAAATAAATACATCAAGAATGTATCTATACTTGCAGCTCATTTGAACTTGTTCCATTTAGGGGATAACATTTCTAGGAAATTAGATACAGTCATATAAAAAAGAAAAACTAACTTTTTAAAAAAGGCCAAAAACGGCAGAAATGAAAATGTTGCAGGCTCAGTTTCAATGTGCACGGACGGTATTCGTTTATTCTATAGACATCAGATATATGCTTTGTTAATTATCCTTCAAATAATTTATCTGTCTAGTAGGAATTGCTGTGAGCTAGATGTGTAAAAATTGAAATAAATGTTACATTAAACAAGACTACACTTTGGTATTAAGATAAAGCATTATGTATCTATCTATGATCTTACGTTAATGAACACTGAGAAAAACTACTACTGGTGCTGAATTGGAGTAATTACATAATGATGTAATATTTCTTACGTAAATGTATTATGATGGCTTATCAACTCTTAAAAGATTTAAGATAGCGAAATATAAGTACGTCGTTACTGTTCGTACCCTTTATATCCATTCAGTATAATTTTTTGAGAGATTTGAGTAAAGACTTTGAGATAGAGAAAACACCAGGAAACAATTTCAGAAAAAAACTTAATACACGATCATTTAGAACAAAATTATGAATAAGATGATTTTTTATGAAAGTAACAAAATAAAATGTTCACCTTTTAGGACATGTTTTGTTGCTTTGTTTTTGTTGTTACAATTACCCGTCGCTTTTAATTGATTTTGAAAACATTAAGGTTCTCTAATGTAAAAGTCAGTTTCCTTATGTAATAGTGTTTGTTACCTTAAAATTCATTTCTGTTAAGTTCATCCGTTTTTTTTTTCTTGTTGAGGGCACTTTTTGAAAATTGAAGATTCAATGAAGACCGCCGTATTTTTTGGGGGGATTTTGAAAAAAAAATAAAAATGTCATTTTATTCACGTTTATATGCTGAATTCTGTTTTAGCTGGTGCTAGCGGGAGGGACGTAGCCTGCACTTACCAATACCGTCAATGAACAGGCTTGAGCAAACCGAATCTGCAATATTTTCAATTTTGTCGTTCTTGACGTTCTTTAAGGATTCTGTTTTTTTTCTCAATTTTATGTATTTTATGTATTTTTGTAAATTGTCTATGTACCAGTTTTAATAGTAATTGTTATATTGTTGAATTCTGGTCTGTCAGTAGATACGTGCCAAATAACACGGAAAACAATGATGTATTATCACATATTCTCTTATAGATAAACAACCCCTGAGAAGTCTCTGGAACAAAATGGCCTAATTTAAAATACAAGATCAAATGCTTCCTTCTTTTTAGGAAGGTTATATACCACTTAGAAACAACGGTATGAACTGATGTATCACACTTGTTGTAATAGTTTGTATTGCGAGAATATAGACTAAAATACATTTTCTGTAACATTTTATTGGTTTGAAAATAATTGCATTTCTCTTCTGTCACGTATGCCTATCGTCTTACAGCCCTCAACGCATCTAATAACATAAACAAGGTGAGAGATAGAAAAAGAATACACTTGTTTTAACTTGACAGGTTATGTGTAATTACAATTGCAATTGTGCAAAGCAAAGCATTTACATGGAATGAACGGAAATGTGCTATCATTTATTTATCATTTTATATAGTTTCTAGTTGACAATGATTACGCATTCTTTCAAGCGATCCTTGTTTTGTGACACTCTTTTACAAAAAGAAAACCAACATTTTTATTGAAATTTATGCAACATTTTTCATTAATATTTCTAATCGTAAGTACCTTTTGGATACAACAATATTGACTTCACAAAGTTAAACATATAGTTAGTCTAATTGAATAAATTTGACAAAGCATAATATGTTGTTATATATATTGTTCATTGACCAGTATTTAAGGGCAAGCTTCTGACGATAGATTTCTGGTCGAAGTAGACGCAGAATTTTACAGTCAATTTCAGATAAATTTTGTTATACTTTTGATGGCTAAGAAATTATTGATTTTGAAGCAAACGTTTTGTCAACTCAAAGTTTATTTGAAGTATTTAATATTTTCGTTATTGAGTATTATTGACATTCGTGGTAACTATCATTCGTAAATCGAAGCAACTGTCATTGTAGACATCAATGAATGTCAACGATGCTCGTGCTTATTATTCTATTTTGGTCAAAATTGTATAAATCTTTCACTTTGAAGAGTTGTTTGACATAACAACATGCTAACAACAATGTTGTGAAGTTTTATTCCATAAAATTTCTTCATAAAAATAACCGATCTGTTACATGTACACATTTAAAAAATAGTGGAATTTTACAAATTATCTTTTTTCAATGTTTATATTATAATATGTTATAGTTCTAAATGGAAAATACATTAATTAAGTCAGGTGTCGTTTCATGCTGATCAAAACAACTTAATTAACATCCCAAAATGGAGACGTTTTCATTTGCATATTTTTATAAAAATGACCCATGGATACATTTAGTCTAACAACTGCTGCATTACATGTTGTTGATAAGATACATTCCCTGTTAATTAATATTGAAGCAAATAAAATCGACAAAACACAACAAACAACTCTTCAACAAAATCAACAAGAAGATGTTCAGATATCAAGTATGTCAGGATTTGACTTTTTTTCCTGAACTCAAATGTAGTTCTATTATCATTGCACATAAGACAGTCATACAAAATCGTATTTCGTTGTGCACAATTTGTTTTCTTCATTTGTCCCCGAAAAACAAAGTATTGTGATTTTCGTGATTCATTCTTTGTTATATGAGTATTTCTGTCACGCACTTTTCTGACTTTCAATATTTTTATAATATTCATCACTATAAAATGATTATTCTATAAAAAAAAAGCTAAGGAAAGACCTAAAATATTATTCAAGTGAAGACCTTTATGAAACAAGATATCTCTTAAAATCTTTTTCAAGTTCCTGGCCCTTCAATTGTTTGACGTCATTTAACTCCGATTACGATTAGAAAATAAATACATCAAGAATGTATCTATACTTGCAGCTCATTTGAAACTTGTTCCATTTAGGGATAACATTTCTAGGAAATTAGATACAGTCATATAAAAAAGAAAAACTAACTTTTTAAAAAAGGCCAAAAACGGCAGAAATGAAAATGTTGCAGGCTCAGTTTCAATGTGCACGGACGGTATTTCGTTTATTCTATAGACATCAGATATATGCTTTGTTAATTATCCTTCAAATAATTTATCTGTCTAGTAGGAATTGCTGTGAGCTAGATGTGTAAAAATTGAAATAAATGTTACATTAAACAAGACTACACTTTGGTATTAAGATAAAGCATTATGTATCTATCTATGATCTTACGTTAATGAACACTGAGAAAAACTACTACTGGTGCTGAATTGGAGTAATTACATAATGATGTAATATTTCTTACGTAAATGTATTATGATGGCTTATCAACTCTTAAAAGATTTAAGATAGCGAAATATACTGTTACTGTTCGTATCCTTTATATCCATTCAGTATAATTTTTTGAGAGATTTGAGTAAAGACTTTGAGATAGAGAAAACACCAGGAAACAATTTCAGAAAAAAACTTAATACACGATCATTTAGAACAAAATTATGAATAAGATGATTTTTTATGAAAGTAACAAAATAAAATGTTCACCTTTTAGGACATGTTTTGTTGCTTTGTTTCTGTTGTTACAATTACCCGTCGCTTTTAATTGATTTTGAAAACATTAAGGTTCTCTAATGTAAAAGTCAGTTTCCTTATGTAATAGTGTTTGTTACCTTTAAAATTCATTTCTGTTAAGTTCATCCGTTTTTTTTTCTTGTTGAGGGCACTTTTTGAAAAATTGAAGATTCAATGAAGACCGCCGTATTTTTTTGGGGGGATTTTGAAAAAAAAATAAAAATGTCATTTTATTCACGTTTATATGCTGAATTCTGTTTTAGCTGGTGCTAGCGGGAGGGACGTAGCCTGCACTTACCAATACCGTCAATGAACAGGCTTGAGCAAACCGAATCTGCAATATTTTTCAATTTTGTCGTTCTTTGACGTTCTTTAAGGATTCTGTTTTTTTTCTCAATTTTATGTATTTTATGTATTTTGTAAATTGTCTATGTACCAGTTTTAATAGTAATTGTTTATATTGTTGAATTCTGGTCTGTCAGTAGATACGTGCCAAATAACACGGAAAACAATGATGTATTATCACATATTCTCTTATAGATAAACAACCCCTGAGAAGTCTCTGGAACAAAATGGCCTAATTTAAAATACAAGATCAAATGCTTCCTTCTTTTTAGGAAGGTTATATACCACTTAGAAACAACGGTATGAACTGATGTATCACACTTGTTGTAATAGTTTGTATTGCGAGAATATAGACTAAAATACATTTTCTGTAACATTTTATTGGTTTGAAAATAATTGCATTTCTCTTCTGTCACGTATGCCTAACGTCTTACAGCCCTCAACGCATCTAATAACATAAACAAGGTGAGAGATAGAAAAAGAATACACTTGTTTTAACTTGACAGGTTATGTGTAATTACAATTGCAATTGTGCAAAGCAAAGCATTTACATGGAATGAACGGAAATGTGCTATCATTTATTTATCATTTTATATAGTTTCTAGTTGACAATGATTACGCATTCTTTCAAGCGATCCTTGTTTTGTGACACTCTTTTACAAAAAGAAAACCAAGTTGCCTTTTTATTGAAATTTATGCAACATTTTTCATTAATATTTCTAATCGTAAGTACCTTTTGGATACAACAATATTGACTTCACAAAGTTAAACATATAGTTAGTCTAATTGAATAAATTTGACAAAGCATAATATGTTGTTATATATATTGTTCATTGACCAGTATTTAAGGGCAAGCTTCTGACGATAGATTTCTGGTCGAAGTAGGCGCAGAATTTTACAGTCAATTTCAGATAAATTTTGTTATACTTTTGATGGCTAAGAAATTATCGATTTTGAAGCAAACGTTTTGTCAACTCAAAGTTTATTTGAAGTATTTATTAATATTTTCTTTATTGAGTATTATTGACATTCGTGGTAACTATCATTCGTAAATCGAAGCAACTGTCATTGTAGACATCAATGAATGTCAACGATGCTCGTGCTTATTATTCTATTTTGGTCAAAATTGTATAAATCTTTCACTTTGAAGAGTTGTTTGACATAAAAACATGCTAACAACAATGTTGTGAAGTTTTATTCCATAAAATTTCTTCATAAAAATAACCGATCTGTTACATGTACACATTTAAAAAATAGTGGAATTTTACAAATTATCTTTTTTCAATGTTTATATTATAATATGTTAAAGTTCTAAATGGAAAATACATTAATTAAGTCAGGTGTCGTTTCATGCTGATCAAACAACTTAATTAACATCCCAAAATGGAGACGTTTTCATTTGCATATTTTTATAAAAATGACCCATGGATACATTTAGTCTAACAACTGCTGCATTACATGTAGTTGATAAGATACATTCCCTGTTAATTAATATTGAAGCAAATAAAATCGACAAAACACAACAAACAACTCTTCAACAAAATCAACAAGAAGATGTTCAGATATCAAGTATGTCAGGATTTGACTTTTTTTCCTGAACTCAAATGTAGTTCTATTATCATTGCACATAAGACAGTCATACAAAATCGTATTTCGTTGTGCACAATTTGTTTTCTTCATTTGTCCCCGAAAAACAAAGTATTGTGATTTTCGTGATTCATTCTTTGTTATATGAGTATTTCTGTCACGCACTTTTCTGACTTTGAATATTTTTATAATCTTTACAAAGGTCTTTAACGTGTACATACACTGTATCATAAAAAGGCTGGTATGTCAGTAAATCACGATATTGCACTAATTTACACATTTCTTCCAAACGAATTAAAACACTTCTTCATATTATATAAATGGTACATATTTGCTAGTTGGTTTAAAACATTACCAAGTTCTTGACATATAATGTCGAATGAAGTTGAAACTATGTTATATTTAAGTTTATATTTTCAGGTTCTGATAGCGATTTACAGAACCGTATGGTAATAAGCTTACTTTAAAGACAACAATATCTATTTTCTTATAGATAAATCGAGAACATCTATATTGATGTTAAAAACATAAAATAGGTAAAATGCTTTTATTACTCTCGTGAACTGGTCATTTATTAGGGTTTGTAATTCTTAATTTTGAATAATCAATGAAAAGTTTTTCATGAATGTTTCAATCTTTCAAAAGAAATGTTGAAAGTTTTTTTAGTATGGAATTTATAATTTAATTTATACTTGAAGACCAAGAATTATCAAATTTTCAATAGACATTAAACCATCAGATTTCTTTTCCTAAGCTATGCATAACGTTAACGTAAATAAAATACCTCTGACTTTTCCTTAAGAATACGTTTGATTGATACGTATAAAAACATATTATTGTTAATTTGCTTCAAAATGAAACACATTAAGACGTCTTGGCAGATTTAGGAAATCCACGAATTTCAAAGTATATTTAAATTTCCTTCATTTGCTTTAGATAAAATAAAGTGTAGTCATAGAAGCATTTTGTGCATGATAAAGAGAGATATTTGTATTATTGATTTTAACAATTTTGAAAAGTGTTCTATAAAATTCTATATTGTCTTTCTAGTTCGGGTTATTTTATCCTCACGAAAAAAAAAAACAAAAAAAAAAACTTAAATTATTAAAAAGAATTATTCAACTCATTTGACCTTTTCAACAGAAACTGTTTGCTTTTTAAAGTTTAATGTAAGATATTTAATTAGATATTATTAAGTACTTAAACATTATACGTTTTACGAGTTACTGTAACAAAAGATAAATTATAGCGAACTAAAGATTCAAACACATTATTTTTATAGTGTGTTTCAATCCGTTTCTATTTAGCTTTTAAAAAAGTCATAGTCACAAATTTGATGAGATAATTCTGTCCGATTATTGCATGATTAATAAAGATCACGAACATATAGACCATATGCAAGTATAACATTTGGCATGCAACAAGTTTTCGTCGTAAATGCTAGATAAATATTATAATAATTACATCAAATTAAACTGCGGTTATACAAATATAAACATCTGGTTTATGGGGAAATGCGGAAACAATATCACAGTATATCCTATGTGTTGATTTTATTTATCTGTTTAATTTACTTAATGAGTACATCAAACCACCTGAGTAAGTAAGCCGAGGAATGTTTTTCACGTTCAATAGGATCTTCCTTAAACATTAGGTTGTTGCAAACTAGACAAAACAACAACAACAAAACAAAGCAAAATAAAAACAAGAAAAAATTAACAACTAAAAAACAACGTTATCGTTATAACGATATGGAATAGACGATAATTTTTGGAAACGTTGGTTGATGTAAGTAATATTTATGCAAAAACTGCGATTTATTTTGATAATTTACGTTTGAAAAATATATTTATAAATATGAGTTTTGACTCCGCCCACTTTCATATTTATATTTCATATTTATTTTTAAAAAATATGAAATATATTTGACTGATATAGCACCATATTTCATGGGTAAAATTAAATAAATTTTAAAACTTATAATCAGATCATGTGCTGAGCTGAGATATTCTGTTTTGTAAATGCTACAAATTATGATGATTTCAAATTATTTTTACTTTAAAGTAATCATTTTGTTTGTCAAAATGTACATTTTCTGTCAATTAGAAAAAGAATTTGTCTGAATTGTCTTCTTTATACAAGTCGCTTAAATGTTATGAAACTATAAATCAAATAATTATGAAAAGCGAATTATGTGTTTGAAATTTGAAACACAGAACAACTGCTTACAATATAATAAATAGTTATATTGTTCTGATTCATTTGAATGAATCAACAATCCGAAACCAGTCTCAAAACATCAACCAGCAAGCAGCTAAGGATGTCTGAAAACGGATATTTTCTGTTAAATTGTTAAAATGGAAAACAAATATGATAAAAATGGTTGTTTAAAGAAGTTATGTTGTTATTGAAATTTGTTATATTAATATATGTGCGTATTTCAAATATTGCGATACAGTCATTGATTACAACTACAGATCTAATAAAATAATGGAACAAATAAATATGTTGTTTTCCTTCAGAATGTATCTGAATTAAACAAAAGACAAAGGTTCAAATAATATCAGAACAGAACAGAACAGAGTTCATTTCATAACTTGTACACACATAGGTACATCGTTATTACAAGCATTTTAAATATAATTATAGGTCACATATTTTACAATTACACATAAAGAAAAAACAAATCAATACAATACTGAGCAATGGGATATTTAATACATACAATGTGATACATTACATACACTGACAAAACTCCATTAATCAATTATATATTCATTTCTTTAAATTACTTCTGTAAATGAATAATGAAGAGTACTAAATTTAAGCGGAGAACAAACTATAACTTCGCTTTTAATCGAATTTGTTTGATAAATTATTTATATAATAATATACTGAAAGAACATCAAGGTATATATAATCAAAACTGCATCATAATACTATAATTGAAGATTTCTGAAGTAATCATTTCGTTTGATGTTTGCCTTTTTTAAATAATAACATAAGTTTGTAAGTACTTTATGACTTTTAGATTGTAGTAGTTCTATTAATTTGGCCATACTAGGCCTAATATCATCAATCACCCAAAACAGAAACAATCAAAAAGTTATGACTAATTGAATTTGTAAAATGTTTCATAAATCCAATTTGAAGTTCAAAATTCAATTCAGTCGTATTTGCCTTTTTTTTAGAAAATTATCTGACAAATTAAATACTGAAATCTTCAACAGGCAAGCTTTATAGTACTATTTATTCTATTTAAACTTGTTTTGTATTTCTCATTGTATTATGAATAGTTTAAACCAATAAAGGGAAGAACCGTTTGCTGACGTTGTAAGAACTCGTGGTTCAACCCTTTTGCTACATTTGCATTTATATTATGATAATATTGTGCTATAAATGTGTAAAAGAAGAGCAATAAAATATGTTTAAATCACATAAAGCAAATTAAAATGTATGATCTTTATTTATGGAAAAAAATATACTGACAAATAGAATAATTTTAATGAAATACATGTCAAACGTAGTTTGCAATAATTATAGATTTGTTAAATATTTTCGTTTAACGAATGAAATACATGTACCATTTATAGCTGCTGGTGTGTTAAAATGTTCTTGACAATTACATGTATTATATATTCGTGATTTTGTCACTATACACAAAGAAGAATTAAAACGGTGTTAAACTGCCAAAAATCACAGGCTAGGGACTAATTGTATATGCGGCTGCTATGTTTTCTCCCTCAATTGTCGTTTTGATTTGGTCAATTCTTACGCATCAAAACTTTAAACCGGTGTTAAATAGCCGATAAACACCGCTAAGACCGATATTATTTCTTAAATAAAATACTAAAATAGTACAAATTTAACATTTTGTATAATTATATAATATCTTCAAATGAAAGGTTAGCATCAAATTGCATTGTTTGTAAACGTTTACCTGTATGCATCAATACTAAGTATTTATAATGCTGTTATATTTTACCATTGCATCTTCAAAAATAATGACATGTTATTGATTTCAATTTATTTGATTTGTTCATTGATTGTTTTCTTTTCTTTGTCTTGTCAAAAGAGTACCTAACGAAACGGCTTCCAAAAACAAATAGACAGCGGCTTACGTCAAGGGCAAGTACTAACCGTTTATCAGACAAGCTGATAGAATATCCATTTTAACAAAGCTAATATTTTGTTTCTGGTTTCTTTGAAAACATACTTTTTTCAAACACTGATGATTATACAGTAGGATGAACGTTTCAGTTTACACACAAACGCACGTTTTGGAAAAAACGCACGCACGTTACACGCTATACGAACGAACGTTATACGCACGCTATACGAAAAGAAATACGCAGACGCAAGCAAAACGATATACGCTAAACGAAATACGCTAAACGATATACGCACGCTAAAACGCAGCAAAATGAAAACGTTTCTAAACATTTATTAAAATATCGTAATCATATTTTAAGTTTTTAACAACTTTAGCTACATGTAGATCGTTTAGCGATTAATTTTGATTAAATGATAGCTAGAAATGTATTTTAAACGGGTTTCATATGGGGGTTGCGTTCATTGAACGCCGCCTTTCCTTGTTGATCTTCTTTATCATATTTTATGTTAGAGCTGAAATGCACTCAACCTAGCACCAAAATCAATTTTTGTCACAGCCTTTAAAAATATAAGCTATCATGCGCTAATATCGAAAGTAAAATAATTAAACGTGTTCCTTTTTATGCGCAATCGGATAAAAAACTATCCCTTGCATTCACTACGTAACTTCTACGTAATAGTCCAACATGGCCGACATGGAAAAATGCATTGCAAATTATCATAAATATACAGTGCTAACAATTAAATTCAGATGGATTTATGAGGCAAATCTATATATTAAGTGAGGCTGCATCATAAACAATCGACCATTAAAATCTTGAGTGTAAAATAAAGGAATTAACTATTTTGACAGAAGTCACGAAACAGATTAAAAGCACAGGATTCTACCGCGGATAACATTAAGGGAAATGTATAACATTAAGGGAAATGTATAACATTAAGGGATTAGCTTCCAGAATAAGGCAGGATTAAATTGCTGGCACAATACGTAGATTTAAGTTGATGTCCTGTATGTTTTATTAGGACACCGCATGATTTACTGTGTTGTCGCCAGTAAAAGCTTCTCAAAACGAAAGTGAAAGTAGAAAAAAATAAACTGAAATCCAGTGAAATCACAAAAAGGTAAAAGTTCTAGGGCACTACAAAATATATGAGTATATATAAATATTAAGATTGCACTTTTATTTTGGGTCTGAAACTGTAATTGAGAGAAAAAAAAATGAGAAAAATAAAGAATCAAGTCAACCTCATGCACCTCCATTAGTGCAAGATGGGGAAGAGTCAAGTGTGGGAATCCAAATTTGTGAATCATGTGTAAAAAATGTAAAGTTATTGGATTTACAAAGACAGCGCGACAGAAAATATTTTTCATATCAGTCACTTAAAATTGAAATTTATTGACATGCGCTTAATATGTATTTATATGTTATATTATTACTAAGCAACATTAAATGCCTATAGTGCCTTCCTTTTTATGTTACTGTCACAAGTTTAAAATAAAATGCTGCCTTACCGACTGGCGAGACTTGCACCCCGGACCCTTGGAAACTATTCTGCAGCTCAACCAACTGAACTATCAGGCTGCTAACACATCACCTCCCTAAATAGTGGACAGTTTGGAACCATGACATATATCCCTGCTTAATTAAAATTCGTCCTTGAATAAGTACAATTTAAATAGGACTTTTATACCGTCGTTTTATACCATCACAGTCCCCTGTGGAATAGGTGATAGTATAAAACTCCAAGTAAATTTCACATTGTTGTTGGAGAACTCTATATAGTTTCTGATTACACCCAGTAGAGGAAAATACCCCTGTGGTATTATAATAATCTAAATGATTAATCCTTACAGGCTATCCGAAAAAAGGCTTGCATGAACACTTTGAATACCATTCCGAAGCTCTACCAACTGAGCTATAAAGTTTTTTTTATTATAAATAGATATAGAATGGAATAATGGATATTTTGTGTGACTGGCTGTATAATATACTTTAGAGTTGATTTCAATTAGTCCATACCTAAAGATATCCTGCAACAGGATTCGTCCAATAATTTTTTTTTTTTTTATATTCAGATTGCTAATAAAATAAGCTATGGTGATAGACCGTAGCGTCACGTCCTCATGCTGATAACAGGCAATTTAAAGAACTTGAAGTGCTACTTTGGATAACTTTGTTAAGTGAAAACCAAGAATGGCCATTCATTGCTATTTCTTCTGAGGCGAGCTTTCCTGACTGCCCTCAACCTCTGTAGGCATTGTATGCACAGTTTTCCCAACTTCCTTCCCCTTTCCTTTCTATTGCAGTCCTCCCTCTTTTTACCAAATGACTGATGTAAATGTTGATAAGCAGTTTTATTGTGTCGCCTTGAAAAAGGCATCATATAGGGGTTACTTTTGTCGGCGTCGGCGTCGTTGTTGGCGTCCGTGTCGGCGTCGGCGTCCCCTTAAGCTTGTCCGGAGCAGAAGTCAGTCATTATATGTTGGATTGACTTGAAACAAGGTATGCATGCAACATTTTCAATTTTGCCGTGTTGGGCTTTCTTTAGGGATTCTATATTTATCTATTTTATGATCACATCCGTGTTATTTGTGCCGTGTGGCGGCTGTAAAAAGTCTCCCCGTACATTTAATCAATGATGTTATATTTTCGATCCTTGAAGATCGTTCAGCACGACATTATTGTTGTGCTTGTGGTATTTTTAGTTTCAACTTTTCGGCATTTTCTATATGGGTGGTTCCAATATTCCTACTTGAATAATGTTGAATCACCCTAAGGATATGTTGCCTGCTTTTTAAATTTGTCTTTTGACGTCTTATCTGTGATACGCAGGCTTCATAACCTCTGATCCCCTTTCAAAATTCCATTTTATTTAGTTCCGCCCATTGTTTTCTCGTTTAGGGCACACGCTTTTTATTACTTGGGACCATACGCCGCTTTTCATGGAATGGCACGGAAGTGTCACATTGAAGGTTCCATGATTACCGCCGTATGAAACATCTGCGGATGTTTCTAAATTCAAAATTTTACTATTTCACGTTTAAATGTTGAATTCTGCTTAAGCCGGTGCTAGGGGGCGTGGACGGTAATTTGCACTTTCCAGTACCGTCCATGAACAGGCTCAATCAAACCGAGCCTGCAACATTTTCAATTTTGCCGTGTTGGGCTTTCTTTAGGGATTCTATATTTATCTATTTTCTTATAATGACCCGAAGTGCAGTGCACAAGAACTGCACTTCTTAATTTTTGAGTTATTGCCCTTTGTTAATTTTCATACTTTATTTTTGTCCGGGTTATTTCTCCTAATATATAAAAGCTTTGGACTTGAAACTTCATAGGATGATAGATCTCATTAAGAAGAAGTGCAGTGCCTAAAAACCGGTACTCTGCATTTCTTATTTTTGAGTTATTGCCCTTTGTTAATTTTCATACTTTACTTTTGTCCGGGCTATTTCTCCTAAAGTATAAAAGCTATGGACTTGAAACTTCATAGGATGATAGATCTCATTAAGAAAAAGTGCAGTGTACAAAAACCGGTACTCTGCACTTCTTTCTTTTAAGTTATTACCCTTTATTAATTTTCATACTTTATTTTTGTCAAGGCCATTTCTCATAAATTATAAAAGCTATGGACTTGAAACTTCATAGGATGATAGATCTTATTGATAACAAGTGCAGTGCACAGAAACTGCTGTTCTGCACTCCTTTTTTTTGAGTTATTGCCATTTGTTAATTTTCATATTTCATTTTTGTCCTAGCCATTTCTCCTAAACTATATTGTTCACAAGGCGACACATCCGACTCGCGGAGTTCTAGTTTTAATAAACTTGAACAGGGACGCTTTGGCTCATTACCGGGGCGTCCCCGGGACAATACCGGCATCACCCGTAGCTCAACCGTGGTGAAATCAGTGATAGTCAGGTTGGAGGACGGTGATGAAAACTGTGTGTAGACGGGTCTCCAAGGGATCAACCGGAATACACCTGGTTAGCATCAGCAATTACCCGTATATAGCTGGTTGTTATATTGGGTACTAAAAACAGGAATGCACCTGGCCTGGGCTTTGTCGGAGATGTGTAAACGCAATTTGATTTTTCAGAAAAACACCACAGAACACTCCGGTTCAACGGTTTAAGACACCGTAGCAATACTGTGGCCATTACTGGGACAAGTAAATGGAGCTTTAATGGCTTAATTTGACAGCCAAATTATAAGTTTAAACCAAGTCTGAACTGGCTTATATTTTTTCTATTATAGAGTAATGAGAATATTGTTAAGGTTGGCTAAGCCTGTATGTTGTGATTAAATGTCTAACTTTGGGACGGATTTACTTAATGAATTTATTTATGTCTTAATTATATAATATTAGAGCGACACTGGTGTCAATGTTCAGTTCTAGAATTAATCCCACTACAGACTTTTAATAGAGTAGGTGTTTCCTTGCACTCTTGAATAAGTTTACTTAATTTTATTGTGGCTGAGCTGGTAATGGGACATTTTAGACAATAGACATTTCTTACCAGACAAATCAAACCAGATTTTGGGACACTTCAGAACAGTTTTCGGGACATTTCGAACCGGATATTTGGACACTTCAGCCCATACATTGGACACTTTCGACCAATCATTTAGACACTTTAAACCTTTCTATGGGATGTATCGGGCCAGTTTAAAATTTATATTTTTGTTATATTCATGTATATCATTATTTTTGTGAAGACATGGAAAAACAACAAAGTGCCATGGGCGCCGGGCAAAAATACAACCAAACTACTTAAATTTTTTGAGTTTTTGTCTGGTGCCTACCAAAGCAAAAGTACAACATGGCACAAATCAGCCACCGTAGAATTATGTACTATTTTATTTGTACAAAAATATAGAAATGGTACAATGTATTCGTTAAGTTTTAACTATACATGTATAAATAATGGAACTGTCAATAAACGTCTCATCCCATTTCGGTTAAAAATTATATATTATATAATACTCGTAATATAATTGTAATTGTAAATTTTGTCAAAAGAATGTGTGCATGTAAATTGTTTTGTTTTTTTAAATGCGTGTTAATTGAGAATTAATTTACCTCTTTTGTAAAGCTATCATGGGTAAGAGGTGTTCACTTTTAAGCACATAAAAGGTGTAAGCGGCCGGACAGCTCAGTCGGTAGAGACGCGGTACAGTAATCTGAGGGTCACGAGTTCGGGTCCCTTTGACTGCCATGTATATGGCCCAGAGTTTAATTCACATTGCTCTGTAACCCTGGGAAATTCAAGAAAATATTTGCATGAGGGAAGTATTTTACGGTTTAGAACTGTTCAGTATTTAGGGGATTAAAGTGTAAGCGGCCGAACACCTCAGCGGGAAGAGCCGCGGAATGGCAAATGTACATGTATTCCGAGTGTCAGGGCTTCGAGTCCCTGCCAGGCTGTTACATATAAATAAAAATTTGTAAATAGGAAAAAGAAACATGAAAAATGGTAAGGAATTGTCTTAATTTAATATCACTCTAAATAGGATTTGGATCAACTGTGAAAAAAAAAATCAGAAGATGAACTGGTAAAGGGGGAAGGGCGCGGACTAGTCTGATTACCATCATATAATGTCTGATGAACCTGATATCGGATATATTGGTACGCATATAGACACATGTTTGCTGAATTGAACATCAAACATGTTGCAATTAAATAGTGATTAAATCCTAAGCGTATGTAAAATAGGATTTAAACTAAACTTCGGCGTAAATTTACGCACGTCGAAATCCGGTATTCACCATGAGGTCACAAACTTTTAAAAATGAAAATATCACCATTTCTCTATATAATATTTTTATTCTTCGAAAGAGACACTGAACATCTTTTAGAAACCCGAAATTTACAAAACAGATCTGTTTAAGATATTTTTTAAGTTCTGAATAGTAACAGATACAAAACACTTTTTAATTGGTTGTATCTGGTGATCGGTGGCTCTTAAAATAGGTTTACTTAGTACGTTATTCAAAAACAAATTGAAATGGAACACTTTTATCAAGCTTTTAACATCTGTTTAAGACATGGTAATTGTTTCTCCTGAATTTGACATATATTTAACATGTACATTAATTCGGTAAAGAAGAACTTATTATGTATAACAACACAGGACCGTTGTGTCTTTCTATGAGAAACAAAATAGAGAAAAACAGAATCTCTAAAGAAAGCCCAACACGACAAAATTGAAAATGTTGCAGGCGACATTATTGTTGTGCTTGTGATAATTTAGTTCTTTCTATTCGGCTATTTTCTTGTTGGGTGGTTCCAGTATTCCTCACTTGAATACTGTTAAATCACCCTTAGGATATGTGGCCTGCTTTTTAGTCCCCTACCGGACTGGAGGGGACTTTAGGTTTACCCTCCGTCCGTCTGTCCGTCCGTCCGTCTGTCCATCCGTCAGTCCGTCCGTCCACAAAACTGGATCCCGCGATAACGCATAAAGTACTGAAAATATTTTTATGAAACTTGATACATGGATAGATGGCAGTATGGAAATTATGCACGTCTTTTTCTTTTCTTCCTATGTTGAAAATTCTGGTTGCTATGGCATCAAATAGACTGAAAATATGGCAAATTTTACACATAACATGGATCTAGTGATAATGCAAACAGTACTGAAAATATTTTTATGAAACTTGACATATCATATGGGTAGATGGCAGTATGGAAATTATGCACATCCTTTTCTTATCTTCCTATGTTGAAAATTCTGGTTGCTATGGCAACAAATAGACTGAATGTCAAGATTTCTGATTCTAGTTTTTAAGTTTTTTCACTATAAGTTCTTTATTTCTTAAGGTATTTTCTTCAAACTTTACATATAAGTTGCTTGTCATCAACCACATCATATGTGACAAGGTTTACAACTCTAGCACAAAATTTATCAGAATTACCTCCCTTGAACTTAAAATTTTCATGAAAAAAACATTGTTTTTTTTAATAACTTCTTTTTCTGAATGTATCTACTTCAAACTTCATAGAAATGTTTTTTATTATCACTCAACATTTGTGATTGTTCAATACTCTAGCAAGACTATTTCCAGAATTATGCCCCTTTTGAACTTAGACTTTTTTTTTGAGAAATTGGTAATTTTTACTCCAACTTCTTCAATCATAATAGGATTTTAAAAATGTTATATTTTGATAACAGGGATGTTTAAAAAATAACTTAAGAGTGTCCTTCAGTCCGTCTGTCTGTCTGTACATAAAAACTGTTTCCTGTGATCACTTTTAAAGAACTTTTTCAACAAATTTACTTAAAATATGAACATAAGTGAATGGCCAATGGCCCTTCAGAATGTTGCTTGGGCTCTTACCGGTAGGGGACTTATGGATTGCTTGCAATACTATGATAATTGCTTGTTAAATGTGTCTCTTGACTTCTTATCTGTGATATGCAGGCTTCATAACCTCTGATCCCCTATCAAAATTCCATTTTATTTAGTTCTGCCCACTGTTTTCTCGTTGAGGGCTCATGCATTATTTTACTTGGGGACCACATGCCGCTTTTCATAGAATGGCACTTGCGTGTCACATTGAAGGTTCCATGATAACCGCCATATGAACACATCTGCGGATGTTTCAAAATTCAAAATTGTACCAGCTCATGTTAAATGTTGAATTCTGCTTAAGCCAGTGCTAGGGGGCGTGGACGATAACTTGCACTTTCCATTACCGTCCATGAACAGGCTCAATCAAACCGAACCTGCAACTTTTTCAATTTTGTCTTGTTGGGCTTTCTTTAGGGATTCTTATTTTCTCTATTGGTTTGATTGAGCCTGTTCATTGACGATACTGTCAAATGCATACAACCGTCCACGCCCCCTAGCACCGGCGTATGTATCTAGTTGATCATACGTTATTGAGTAAAAGTCCAGTCTGATTATCAACTCTTCGAAATGCATTAATGCTTTGGAAGTATAAATCAAATTATCCTTTTTCAAGGCCGCTTTGCTTTTCGAAAAAGAAAACTTTTTTAAAAATATAAACCGTATTGCAAGACAACATACAAACAAACCATTTTCGCAATTTGATGTAAAAATAAAAATCATTTCTTGAGCACAATGGGATAGATTAATATGAAAACTTGAACTGTAAAAGAACAAATACTTTTTCAGAAAACGCTTTTTGCGAACTCACGATACTACTCGAAATTAGCTTAAATAATACAATATCGATTTTGCATGTTAACTTGACTGATTTGTGGAAAATTTGTCTTCCTCTCTGACAGTTTCTTTATCTTCGTTGAAATGCGAAACAATACTCAATTGATTTACACTTAATCTGTATCTAATATCAACAAGAAAAGGGTGAAGTGTTTACTAGATATAGCATTTATTAAACAAAACACAAATGATTAAAACACAAATGATGACACAAAATTGATTTTTTGCATTGATCATAGATATTATTTACAAACTATTGTCACATATCTGAAAAGAAATTAAAATTTAGTCAAAATGTTTAATTATGAATCATTTAGCAAAATATCGAAGACATTTATTTTCATTGTATGTATTTTATTTATTTATTCATGTATTTATTTTGGATAAAATTACTAGTCATATGATTATTTCTTTCTATTCTGCTTGAAAAATATTTTAACTTACTTTTGTAACACACAACAAATGCATATTAAAGGCTTATTCAAATACAAAATATGAAATTCTAATTTATGTACTCCTATGATACGCATTAATAACATATAAGCAACTACACTGAGTCATTCGTTTTGTCACTTGATATTATAATCTTATTCGAGGTAATAGTTTAGTGACTGTGAATAAAATGATAATAATGAATTAATTCAATTTGAGTAAGTATTACATGACAGGAAACGTGTAATTAGAATCAAGCTTTATTTTTTGTATATCCAAAATGTACTGGTTAATTAAATGACAGTGTCAAACACTATTTAGAACTATTTGACTCAATATTAAGAATTTTTTTTTTTTTTTTTTTTTTTTAAGAAAAATAATGGCTTACTGGCTTGTGGTGTAAATACGTTGTT
This sequence comes from Ruditapes philippinarum, assembly GCF_026571515.1. Lineage (NCBI taxonomy): Eukaryota > Metazoa > Mollusca > Bivalvia > Venerida > Veneridae > Ruditapes > Ruditapes philippinarum. Next base: position 97,899 of record NW_026856665.1, on the reverse strand, counting down.
TTCATTTTTTTCAGAAATCAGTCCTGCGTGCAAAATCAGGCTTAGACTTTTATCAGTTCTGCTTTTCTTAATATGCATCTGCGATTATAAAACCATGGTGTTGTTTATTTTTCATTGCACTTCATTACACGCACATATTTCCAAGGCCCTCTATTTCATATGTGCAAAACATATTAAGTGATTATTGATAGAAATGTAACGGTTTTATCTTGAATATCAAACATCTAAAGAGCATCTTAAAACCTACCGCATTTCATAAAATATAAAAAATAAATAGTCTCTATATAATGGTCTACCCATTTGAGGTTTATATTGAAACACTGTATGAATCGTTTGTTTGTTATTAATATGATTAATGAAATTACAATAAACTATAATATGTTACGAGTTTTAACATGATAGAGAAACGTGATTAAGTTTGCTTTATATCGTGAAATTTGGTGCATTCTTAAAAAAACTTCCGACTAAATTTATGTTGTTGTTGTTGTCAGGGTTTTCTTTTTTTAGGGGTTATAATCAGTTGTCGATTTGATCTCTTAAGATTACATTATACGTATATACATATTTTAGCTTTATAATTAACAAATTAATGATAAAGGCTTTAATCATTTTTTAAATGTTTATTATAAAATGTAATAGTTAAAGACAAGTAATGATGTTCGAAGTTGTTTTCTAACATAATGTAGTGCAACTGATTAATACAAGATAAATACATTAGCCTTATCTTTAAATGTACTTTTATCACTTTATATTCACCGTTAGAAGAATCTTTACAACTGCAAAACAAAAGAAAACGCAATAATCACAGCGGCTTTAGCTAAAAAATCATCTTCATGCATTAAATCATTATACTTTCTCATCAGTTTGTATCATAAAACATGTTTTATTATCTATGCTATTTATTCAAGATATTTAAGAGAGCATTTTCATCAAGGAAATGTTGCAGAACTATCAAATATTTCTTAAATAATTATCTAATAGTATGTTTGGCTTGCAGGTCTTTCATTTTGATATCATTATTTTTAGAAATGTACATCTCAGTAACTTTTAATATAAAAATGTTTTTATTATTTTTATTTTATTTTATTATTATTTAGTATTAAATTATAGTTTCCTGGTTCAAATACTGTCAGGTACTTTCGCTTCTTTCATATTAGAAGCAGAGTTGCCAGATTATGGAATGGCGGTGATTCTGCACATACCTTAAGTGATGCACGAATGTACTGTAAGTTACACATCTCCTGCAAAGCTGAACAATCGCTCTACGACCTTAACTGTGTAGGTTTTGACCTTAAAAGTAAAAGAAACAAAAATGTTTATGATTTAAAGATATCAATCTTATATAAATTATGGTTATTTTTTCTTCTTTTATTAAGCAGGAGTTGTTTGTATCATACAGTTTGAATTTTAAAGTGCTTCTGAAAAAGAAAATCACTGTTGCGGCTAAGATTTATTTAAATTAATTTTATATTTATGATTTACATAGCGTATAAAATGTCATATTACAAAACATTCACACAAAGTACAGTCAATTGTAAAAGGAAGTTAAATAAATAAAGGAACATTTGTAAGCCATACAAACGAATATAATATTCAAACACTAATTTTAAAACAAAGTACATAAAATATTTTAATTATTTGTGAGGATCACGTGAATTACAAAATAGACTAAACTTAATTTATTTAGGCTTCAAACAGACTTTTTGGAATTCCTTACTATTTCTCGGGAAGATTTATAATGAACGATTTTTGCTCCTGTCACCAATATTTTGTTAACATTATATTGATCTATATTATTACCCCTCACTTTTTTCGTAATGTTAATTTCCCGTAGGCCTCTGGAAGTTTTTCTTACTGTTAATGCAAGTGTACCACGTGACTAAGAATTTTGTACTGTTACATAGGTAACAGTTTTGTTTAACAGTATAAAATCTGGTCAGGTGGTCTATTTTCTAAATAAAATGGAATAAAATGGCCGCCATTTTTCTCTCGATTCATTCTTATTTTCGACGAAAGGGCCTAGGGCATCACCAAAGTAACTAGGACTTTCATGAAATTTAGTTTTTTGCACCCTACTGTAGAGTTCTTTTCGCGTATAAAATATCTTTTTGTTGAATAGTCATAAAGCAAACATCCGTTTTCAACGGAAGTAATTGTAATGTGAATAATTTGAACATGAAGACGATAAAAGCATGCAACAAAGGATTATTGAACAATTTTAACCAGTGAAACGTTACAGAGTTTGTGGACAGATATCTGTAGATTATCATCGTTATTTTGTAAATGCACTTTGTCAAAAACCATGCGAAGAATATTCTGGATACAGAAGGATCAGATTTCACAGATCATAACCTTATAAATGGGTTAGTGTTTTGTTTTCTAAATAAAACACAGCTTGTTGTATGTTAATGACTGGTAGATATCATCACTTGCTTAAAGAATTAAAGAAAACAGCTTCTTAGTACACTTAAAACTTGCAAGGTAAGGACAGTTTTGTTATTGCTTTTCTTGATTTATTTTTATAGATTTAGTTAACAAATTCAAATCATCACAGTATTTGTTCTGGGTGATAAAATAAATAACACATGGGTTTGCTACGCCTCGGTTAGCAGTCTTTCCCTCGGGATGATATTTTTACTGTTACCCACAAACCCATGTGTTATTTATATAAAAATACCGTGTTTTGTCTAGTACAGTACTCGTTTCTTATTAACAAGTGAAATCAGTCTTCTGCCAAGAAAACAGTAACGTGTTTAGAAACTATTTTATGCCAAAAAGAGTAAACAGATGAGAGACAAAAATAGTTATGTTTGTTTGTTTGGTTTTACGGCGAACCTACACAATGTAGCTCATATGGCGCCGAAACAGGAATAATGATTTTGGCTTACATCTTGTGTTACAAACTAAGCAATACTAGGGGTCAAAACCACCTCACCTGCTGGTGATAGGAGATGCATAGACTCCAGTAAAGTTATGTGGTGCAAGAAGTCATATCTTATTTATTTATTTATTTATTTATTTATTTATTGCATATTTGTTCCATTTGTCAACACCATTGAAACTATTTACCTGAATATTACATATGTCTCATGAGCATGATCAATGCATATGCAACAATGAATCACAATAACATATTTTATAATATCAAATTTAATTTAGCAACCTAATTTTATACCAATGTTTTACTATAGATAGATAAATATAGACCCTTCAATGTATCTACACTTCTACTAAACATTTTGAAATACGTTTAAAGATAACTCAAAGATTATTAAAATTACTAACGATATATGTTGTATAATGGTGCAACATGTTCATTATTAAGAAAAAAAAATGTTTTCTTGCAATCAATGTCATGATTGTTTACCTATCACACCTTTCCGATACAATGTATATTTTTGTTTGTATTAAAGTCGCACAGAGTACTAAGCAACTTGCAGTGCCATGACAATTATGTTAGATACCTAGACACGGTCTCTACAAATTTTCTGAATACAAAAATATCATAAGACATGCGTCCGCATTCGTCGTACGCCTTCTTGACAAGATGTTAATATGCGGAATGGTAACGCCGAGTACAATATTGAACTTTAGTGGCGTTTTTGTTAGCGTCTAGGAAAAAATGGCGCTATTTTGTCTAAATTGGATCCAGTAATGACAGGACATTATAATAACAAAATTCCGAAATATTTTCGAGAAGTGTTCTTTCTGAAAACTGAAATTTTGTCAAAATATTTTAATTAGTAGAATGTTTGCAACCAAACAAATATACAAAGATAAAACTTCATTATCGGTATAGTTGCTAATGGTAAAACAAATAATACAATATTTGAACAGTCGAACATTCACCCTTATTGAGATGTGAATTAATAAACAACACTCTTGAATTTATTTTTATAGTGATTGCCCTTAACTGACGTATTTGTTGCTCTTATTTCTTTTTCTTTTCTAGAAGATATACTTTTATAATCCAGACAGTATCGCAAAGAACAACATATATTTTGCTTCTTTAATAATATGTTTATATTTCTCCAATTAGAGAAGTGGCACGGAACTAAAATGCAAGGTAACACTTACATTAAGAGGAGTGTGCTTTGACCTGACACTGATGTTTATTTGTCTGAAATGGTCTTTTTTAAATTGTAGCTCGGTACTCTATAATATAAAACGCTTGATTAGATAGTCCTTTTAACGTTCTTGCAAAGAAGGAAAAAATACCAAAACTCTTTACAAACGGGTAAATGGCACTTGTTACAATCGTCAGATTTATTAATGCAACTGAAAAAAAAAATTTAATATCATTTCTGTAGATGCTTCGCTTTTTGAGAAAGGTTTTGGCTGGACTGAAAGAAGACTTCATTTGAATAAATTCTACACGTTTTTTTCCCCCGGTCAATATCAAAATTTTACTTCAAAATGAATTTACGTTATAGAACCTACACTGTGTAAGTGCGCCTTAAAACCAAACAAACCAGACTAAACGATTATAAACCAAAGAATATTGTCCAAAATATGTTTCGTTGTGAATGAATAATCGTTAAGAAAAATGAGTATTGAAGTCACTTTTTTAACTTAAATATTACGTTGTGTTTAATTTAAATATTGCTGACTGTTGTATCATCTAAGTTTACTTGTCATAAAAGTTAATAAAACTCACGGTTAAAGATGATATTATTTTAAAGCATATCTTTTACCCAGTTTTCATCAATATATATTACATATTATAGAACTTCTCAACCTGTGTTTGCCTAGATAATTTTAAAATGAATACTATTAGACATGACAACAAATTACCAATTTATTCAGAATTTAAGCGATAACGATACAATATATAATTATTAATACAGTATAGCTAATTAAATCATTTGATCACTTGTCCTAAAACTAAATTGGAATATCTAAATATTGAACTGTCACAAAAAATAACCGTTTGTAATAATATCTGAATAAATCTGCAGGGTTTTTCCAGTTATAGATATAATGTTCTATTAACCTCAATAGAAAACTTGTAAAATACCGTTGAAACAAAATCAGCGGAAAAACAAGTTCGAACACAGTTCGAACAACTAGAACACGTATTGCAATGAAATATATTAACCTAAAACAAAATTGCATCGGATGATCAATTTTTCTATATTATTGCCAGTAATGATTTTAATCTATACGAATCGTCATTTAATCTAAAAATTGACAAGGAGAATATTTAGCGTCACTGGTCTTATAAAAATATGTAAATATTGATGATGGTCTCGGTGGCGCCGGGTTAAACAAATGCGAAGATAACGGTTGCTTGAATGGTTTCATTATGCTTCAGTTAGCATTGTATTGGAAAGTTGTTTGACGCATGATGGTAAATATTCTTAAAACAACAATGTTTTAACTAATACTTTTGTCTATGCATCATCTATGATGTACGGTTGCTTGTTATTATATATAACATATTTTTTTTACTTTCTTAACTTCAATTTGTCGTTAAACACAAACTTTTTTTTCTATTTTTGATTCAGATGACAAGAAATGAACTTTTGATTTATACAATTTAATCAGTCATCTGGATAAAATTATTTTATTCAACACACACATTTCATTTTAACATTCAAAAATAAAGACATTTCAGGTTTTGTGATTTACTTATTTTCTTGGCAATAAAACAACTCACAATAGAGACGGACCTACAATTATTACAATTACCCAATTATACTGGTACTTTATGATTGATTTCAGAATACATCAATACCAGGTGGATTTAATCATGTCCAAATATCCATTTCCCTAATTTTCGAAACAGCGAAAAACAGAAATAGTGCGTCCCAAAAACGATAATAGCAACAGTTTATATTTTGTTAACTTGCATCTACAGCCGAATTGAATAGTTCATTAGAATTCCATTCTGTTCGTGGAATAAAAGCAATGTTTGTTTTGTTTTATAGTTGAACTGACAGCAAAACCTCATTTAACATCATATGCTAATATTTCAGACTACGTTAAGTGAAGTATAATCAAAGAAATGGAAATGCCAAATTAGTATCGCTTGTATTATGTTTAACCTAATCTAAACTGAGTGACACATATCTTTTTTGATAAACAAGATCTTGCTCAAATATGCAAGTCATCTGGTTGACAGGTGTTTGGGTGGTATATCAAGATGCTTATCTATCTAAGTAAAGCATCAATTGCACTTGCTCGAAACCAGAAATTAAAATAATCTTTTATAATAAAAAGACTATTCTGTATAACTGAATTATACATCTTTCAATGATGGACTAGCAATGAAAATTGATATCGTACGGTGGACAGATGTAACCTATAATTAAATAACCATAAAACCTACTAAAAATGCATGTTTTATGCAATTGTATGTCATGTTACAAAAGGACAACCAGCAGTTAATTTGTTGATGAGAAGTAATGCTCCATAATATTAAGTAAATAAACGGTCAACAATTTATCTTAACATTCCATGAACGGTGAAACTTGTATCGACTTAAAGTAATTTGTAACAAGTATGCAATTGAATATTAAACCTGATAGGTTTCTGTTTCTACTAACCTATGTTAATGTCAGTGACCGTTTAAATAATACAATTCCAAGGATTTTAATGATGACGTCAGCGGTCAAAGAAATAAGTATAATGGCTGTCTAAATGAACACTGTTATATTTATCATACCACTAAAATAAAGGAGTGTATAACTGCTAAGAATTTTTACTAAAAGCCTGCCTTATTTATGGTGACTACTGAACATTCTTAAAATGATCCTGATTAAGAAAAATATTTTTGCTATTATTTATGCCTAGTAAAACGTACGGAAGAATTACGAAGAACAATATTAAATTAGTCAATTCAAATATATAAATGTGTCATAAAGTCAGGCATGGCAGGACCAAATTGGAGATTTCGTTCTTTTCCTTCTCCTCACATACATAATGTTTTCAATTAAATGGTAAGACATATTCATGAAAAATCAGAGCAAAAGAGACTCCCTCGGAAGCAACAAAAAAAAAAAAAAAAAAAAACGGCAGTAAACCTTTAAGACTTGTATCGCAAAAGAAAGAGAAAGGTGCAGCATATATCACGCCTTTGAGTAAGTATTTTGTTTCATATTTATGTAGTTATATCGACCATTACTGCTCTGTTGCGTACACATGTTTATGTAGTATACTCGTACGTAAATGATTACTAACAAATAACAATACTCATTAACGCTTGGCCTATAAGTCATTTTTTAATTTTATATGTATAATATATAAGTCAAAAAGTAGAAAGCGTACATTTAAATTATGTTCATAATGAATTTGTACTGACTTTGACACCGTGTTGTTTGTGCCGTGTGGCGGCTGTAAAAAGTCTCCCCGTACATGCAATCAATGTTGTTATATTTTTATCCTCAAGGGATTGTTCGGCGTTCAGTGTCGGTGTCCCCCTCCATGTCCAGCCTTCATACACTAATGGTTTATATTTATTTGGTTCTTGTTGCTGGGTCATATGGGGGTTGCGTTCATTGAACGCCGCCTTTCCTTGTTGATTTCCTTGTATTTTTCGTTTTATTTTCCTACATTATTATAAGTTTCCTACATTATTATTATATTTTGTTCTTTACATATAAACGAATAAGTAAATCAATCATGTCTTGTAAGCTGAAGAGAACCTGCATTTCTTTTCAATCCTAATATACTAATCCTGTCTGTTTCATGGCTTTACCATTTCATGTTAAATATTGAATACTGCTTTAGCAGGTGCTGTGGGGGCGGGGGCGTGTGGGCAGAGACGGTAGTTTGAACTTTTCGGTACTGTACAATAACAAGCGGAAGTTCTTTCAAGAAGCTTTGTAGGTTAATGTCCGTAAGTTTACGTAATCGAAAAGTATTTAACAGGGTTTAATAATTTGAAATTAACAAAAAAGTTTAATGCTTTTTTTTTCATGAAAATGAAATGGCTCAAGTTTTAAAAAGACTATTAATTGAACATCAGGCATATGACGTATTGCCAATTCTTTTCCTGTTGAAAGGTAGATTGAACCATAAGAAGAGTTCTTTCTTATTTTGATGATAATCAATGCATCTATGAAATTTACTTGAACGGGTATTCGATGAAAAATATTATTTATAAGTGTGATGATAGATCGATTACCAAGTATAAACGAATAAGGTGTTTACCATACTATTTTATCATATTTTTTCCGTAAGCCGACGAAGTATATTCTTGTCTGTGCCGTTTACTAAACATCTTATGAACAGTAGTTGTCTAAAATAATCTCGATTTCAGAATAATGTTATTGCCTCATAAATAACATGCTAATGTGAGAACTAGAATGTTAAGCCGAGGCTAGAAAACATGCTGAATTTTAGTAAGTGTATTTTGATGTTTAGATCAGGTATTTCAGTGAACGCAACATGTTTTAAATCACCATAAACATAAAAAATAATTAGATTTATATGTATGGTCTTAAAACTATTTAAAGAAAAAAAAAGGATACATTGTTTATACAGTCATAGACTAACGAAAAAAACTGAATCTCTTCAGAACGCCCAAAACAACAAAATTGAAAATGTTACAGGCTCGGTTTCATTCAGCCTGTTCGTGGACGGTACTGGAAAATGCAATTTACTGTCCACGCCCCCCCCCCCCCGAAGGGGTAGTGATATGAGGCTGGCGAAGTGATGTACATAAACCTTGATGCATGCTAAATCTATTAATAACAGCAACTGCTGCGTCGACAGTAAAATGCACTGTAATAAGCGCATGTGTGCAAACCACTATCCCGGACATTCGTTAAATAACTGAGGCCTGGTATTCAAGATAATTATGTCTTAAATACAATGAAATAAATTGCTATTATAAATGGATAATGAAATAAGGATTGGTAAATGTTGTGATTTATATATCTGGATCATGGAAATAACGAAACAATTACACGAGATGTACAAAATTCATATACAATTATATCGACTAGATGAGAGTTTAAAAACGATTTACATTCAAAAAATACATACAATGTCTATTTATTATTTTTTGTGCATGGTGTCTTTTACGCTTTTTACTTAGCTATTCAACACTATAAAATGGTTATTCTATAAACAAAAGCTAGGGAAAGGTCTGAAATATTATTCAAGTGAATACCTTTATGAAGTAAGATATCTCGAAAAAACTTTTTCAAGTTCCTGGCTAAACCACTAAATTCAGCCCCTTCATTTTGTGACACCATTTAACTCCGTTATTCATGTTTATTGTTGTTTACATTTCTAGTAAATGACCACTCCTACAAGTTTGTTTCATTTAATAGACTTTGTACGCATGCTTGCATGCTTTATTTAATATCCTTTAAATGGTTGACCTGTCTAGGCATTGATGTGAGCTAGATGTGTACATAATAAAATAAATGTTATATTAAACTGGATTACCTTTGGTATTAAGATAATGCATTATGTATCTATCTATGATCTTATAATTACGCCAATGAACAAGAAAAATACTACCGCTGTTAATTTAAAGTAATTACATAATGATGTAATATTTAACGTAAATGCGTTATGATGGCTTATCAACTGTTAAAAGATTTAAGATACCGAAATATAAGTACGTCATTACTGTTCGTTCCCTAAAATAACCATCAGTATTATTCTCTGAGATATATGAGTAAATACCATGAGATCAACAACATCAGGAAACAATTTCAAAAAGGCTTAATTAACGATTATTTAGTCTAACAACAAAATGACGAATGGGGTTATTATGAATGAAAGAAACAACGGAAAAAATGTTCAACGTTAAGTACATCATTTTGTCCTTTCTGTGTTGTTGTTGTTACTGATCCTGTAGATTTTAAAGTTACTCATTTTAGAACATCAAAGTTCTCTTATGTGAAAATCAGTTCTCTTATGCAATAGTGTATGTAACTTTAAAATTCATTTCTATTTATTTCAGCCCATTATTATTTTCAGGGCACTTGGGGACTAACGGCGCTCATCGTGGACTGGTTCCTTTTTTTATTAAACATGCCACAATTTTCATGTTTAAATTGGGAATTCTGCCTGGGACATAGACGGTAGCTTGCACTTTCCAATACCGTCCATGAACAGGCTAAATCAAACCGAGTCGGGACGTCCTTTAACGATGCTGTTTCCCTCTATTATATGTATATTTGTAAATTGTCTATGTACCAGTTTTAAATTAATTGTTCGATTTTTTGAGGATGAATTGAACTTAGGCTATATGGTATGCGATTATATAAAATTGTATTCCTATTTACGATAGGAATGCAAACAATTACTCGTGTACATCAATATTACTCTTAAATATTAAATACTTGTTGACAAGCTATTTCTGTTTTATCACCATTACATTGAGTAGGGAATTCTGGTCTATCAGTAGATACGTGCCAAATGACACGTTAATCAACGATGTATTATCAAAGGATCTCTTATTGATAGACAACCCTTGAGAAGTCTCTGACACAAAGTGGTCTTATTAAAAATACCAGATAAAATGCTTCCTTCTTTGCCGACAAGTTATATTCCGCTAAGAAACAATGGTATAAAATGATGTATCACAATTAATGTAATTGTTTGTATTGCGAAAATATAGACATCTTGTGTTACAGTTATTGGTCTGGAAGTTAACTATATTACTCTTGTGTCACAGATGTATAATGTCTAATTGCCCCTTCATACCTTCTTGCATCTATGATAAACATACTATTTGCAACCCGAAGTAGACATGCATTTATAACCAACTGAGAAGCTAAATTAAATCGTAGTGACAACTCTGTGTCAGTCAGCGTCGAAACGATTATTCTTATTTTTAACACAATTCAGCTAATTCAAAAAATAAAGGTAACTTACAGTGCCAAGTTTCTTTCGAATAGTGCCGTTTTATTTTTTCATATCTAGCTAAATCTGTCCCAACAATCTTTTTTTCTTTCTTTTTTATGTGTGTTTTGCAAAAACAACTCGAGTAAGATACTGTACAATTAATTAACAATAATTATAAATGGTGTAAAACATTTTTTTATTATTTGATTATTTATTCTTTCCGCGTTCCTCGATGTATGTAAAAATCCACCAAGGTTTAACTGTAACGTTATTTACAAAATTATTGGATCTTTTTTTATAATTTAGGCAGATAATTATTTTATTCTGAACATTTTCGAATATTAACTGTAGATCAATCACCGTTTAAACAGTCATTCTTATTTTTTGAAATGTACCAAGCAGGGTAATGCCAAGACATATCAACATTAGAAAAAATATCTTATAGTTGTATTTCTCAATAAAAGGAACATATATTTATACCATAGCTTTAAACTGATCACACGCACACAAAATACCAGGTGGTGTGTTAATTTCACGTGATAGTCGTTTAATATTCGAATAGCGGGCTTTTGAAACAACAAATGCCCATCTGTTTTTGTAAGGAGATAAATTTTCAAAATAAATGATGAAGGGAAAGAAAATCAATTAAAAAACAATCAGTTGCATGTTATTTAAGGGAAAATGTTTCTAAAGTAATGGTTTAAATTAACTGTTCTTCAGGTTCCCTTTTTTATTCTAGTTATGCCTTTCGTAAATGGTCGAGGATTTTATACAAACGTATGAAAAAACAACACGTTTTCATGAAAATGTAATCTATTTGTTAGTGCCCAAGAAATAAATTTCTAGCCACCTACTCCTTTCTTGGTCCCATGGATTAGACTTCCGAACGAAAATAACCGTTAAAAACAATAATTAGTTTTTTGTTCGTATAGCGGGAACAAGTTAATTATTTGAAAGACCATAAATCTTTAATGATTATATTATAGATTTTGTCAACACAATTCGCTTTAGATCTTTAATTGATATTATCTTTTTGTGTGACAATTCTTTTACGCGTACTTATAATTGAAATGCCAAATGTATAAAGTATGCAGTTTGAAGAATTACCGATTGATGTTTGTAAAATATAAACCTGGAAGATAAAGTTTCGGAAGATATGCCTTTATAGGCTTTTTATCTGTGTTATTTGTGCCGTGTGGCGGCTGTAAAAAGTCTCCCCGTACATTTAATCAATGATGTTATATTTTTCGATCCTTGTAGATCGTTCAGCACGACATTATTGTTGTGTATACCATGTGTGATTGTGGGTACTTTTAGTTTTTTCTATTTGGCCTTTTTTTAACTTGGGTGGTTTCCAGTTTTTCCTACTTGAATACTGTATAATCACCCTGTAGGATATGTTGCCTGCCCCTTTTTAAATTTGTCTTTTTTGACGAGTTGGTCTGTGATACGCAGGGCTTCATAACCTCAGATCCCCTTTCAAAATTCGCATTTTATTTAGTTTCCGCCCATTGTTTGCCTGGTTTTAGGGCACACTCATTCTTTTACTTGGGAAACCATACGCCGCTTTTCATGGAAATGACAACTACTGTGTCACAATTTAAGGTTCCATGATAATCGCCGTATGAAGCACAAAATCTGGCGGATGTCTTTAATTGCAAAATTTTTCACCATTTTTTCGTGTTTAAATGTTGAATTCTGCTTAAGCCGGTGTGCTTACGGGCGTGGAAACGGTAACTTGCACTTTACAGTACCGTCCTTATGAACAGGCTCAATCAAACCGAGCCTGCAACATTTTAAATTTTGTCGTGTTTTGGGGGCCTTTCTTTAGGTATTCTGTATTGCTCTAATTTTATGACCCAGACATGAATGAAATTACATAATATTTGTTAGGGAACAGTATTTGAAATAGTAGTTTTAAAAATATTGGTTTGTCCGGAAGTGTAATTCTGATTACTTACAATGCGCACGTGGGTGTGTAAAATGATCGCAAACATTGTTTGTTTAAACTTGTTTAAGTATAAAGCAATATTAAATTAATCTTTAAAGGATATAGCTTTAAAACGAAATTATCTGAAACCGGAGGCCTGTGATGCATAAATAATTATGTTGTAGTTGTGAGATACACGATATATTTGTTAAATACATACAGTACAATCCAAAAGTCTGGAAAGAGTCTCAAAAGTAATATATATTTTTTCAGTAAAAAAGGTAGATATCATAATTCTTTTGAGTGTTTTCTTTTAAGTTAACTTTATTAGGTATTTATTACGTATGGTTTATTGGTGTTATTTAAAAGTTTTGACGAATGAATTAATATTATTTACAAATATTTATTGAAAAGACGTTTTCACCTGATACAAATGGTAAAAGTAACTGTGTCAAAATGTCTGAGTGTAACAAACAATATCAATCTTTTTACAGTAATAATGTTCTATATACATTGCTTAAACCCGCATAAATGAAAGAGCATATCCTATCTTGTGTTATTTGGTCGAATATTATACGTTTGCCTTAGGCAGAAAATAAGCCGTTCCTAACAAAATTTAGTGAAACTATACAATATTGAATTAGATTGGAATCTACAAGGCTTGGTATTACCATGTGCTTAACTAAGTTACGGAAACCTTATCTCAAATCATTACAAGATAAATAAAGAATTGCTGAGGTTTCATGAATGGACAATTAGATATAAAAGATATTGATGAAATTTGTAGCATAACACAAACAACTTCCTTAGATGGGATTATTTATCTGCTTTTAGAAAATAAAAAAGCACAAAGTGTAAAATTAAATGAACATGTTGAACGGCTGAAACAGGCGTTAAAACATAAGTTTTTGTTTTTGGCGTCACTTAGGGGGATTTTGTTTATCCTTTGTTTTAAAAGTTTGCATGAACATGTTGTATTATTCCGGGCCTGGATTATTTTCAATATTGCTGTGTTTGGATTTTTTACTTTTCTATTTCCTCTATTGTACAATTTTTACGTAAGCATACTATCTGCCTGGCAGTTTTAACTTTGTGCTTTGTGATTAAAGCAAACATCGAAATCCTTTCATATTTAGAAGCCTTGCGGTTGTGCCCTGTTTTATATCGTCCTGCTTGGCTCATTGCCGGTTGTCTAGTATTGCTGGGTGGTGTTGGGGGATGCATCATTCCTTGTTGACTTTTGTTTTTATATTGTATGTTTTCTTTCCTGACATAACTAAAGAGGAATATATTTTGCATAAAAGATGTCAATATAACAAAAACAGAAAAAGCATACGACACTGAAAATCTGCAAGAGTCGCTTTTCTTTAAACACCAAATATAAAAGTAAAATTGAACTTATATTTAGGTTTTAATTCGAAGTTTTGCAAGAAGCGAAGAACAACTATAAGTCAACAAGCGGGTGGTGGGTGAACTATAATTTAGAATAAAGACCCCGCACAGTGAACAACGATATAGTACATTGATTATAATTTCATGCTCTCGTGAATTTAAACTTTAATCAATTAATATGCCTCAAGATCGATGCGTTGCTAAAATCAAACGCGATTGCCATTTTAAATAGAATATGTTTGATAAATAAAACAACATTATCCTGGCTCGATCAACAGGAAAAGGCGTAGTATCTCCGTACAAGCTGAGTCTAATCGTCATTATTTTTGTCTCACATCGCCGATTTGGTATCGCTGTCTTAGGCTCCCAGTAGTATACACTTCCCTGGGACTAGGGAGCAAAACATCAAGATTTTCTTTTACTTCCTCCATGATTTCTGGTTATCTAGTGGGATGGTTTACATACGCTCTTAAGATAAGTAACGTCTCCTCTACTTATCTTGACAGATTTCCTTTTCTCTGAAGCAAACTACCTGAAATATGTGCGTAATTTGTGATAATAAGTTTTTTACCTTGTTTGCTTTGCTAGTGTATAATATACGAGTAATTGTATGGGAATACCCAAACCAAACAGCCTGTGGAAGGACAAATCTAAAGGCAGTGCTAACAAAACACAGTAAAGAATAATTTAATTAAACACACTGAAAGGTAAGCATTTTAGTACATCGAATTTTATTTAAACAAACTTACCTTTTTTGTTGTTATCCATTTTTATTCTCAAAGATATATAATTCTTTAAAAATGTAGCGTAAAATATTAGTGTAATGTACGGGCATTGCACGAAAACCACGTGCTCAATGTTTATGTTACCACGATATATGCAGGGGCGGACCTTGTCTTGGTAATTGCTTTGCTTTGGTAGCTCAAACATTTTCATTATGAACCACAATTTTTATGTGGTTGCTGATTTGGAACACTTTGTGCGTCGTGTTGTCGCTAACGACAGCACATCTTGTCGTTAACATAGCACAATAAACGGCGCGATGTCGTGCGACGTGTTGTCGCCATGTTACATTGTCGCTAGGCTCAAATCGAAGGATTGGCTATTTCTATATCGACAACGCAACACAGTGTACCAAATCAGACATCAAACTTGTGGCACATAAGCCAATAAACGATTTCAGTATTCGTTCGTGGCATTCGGTTTTGTCTACTTTTGTTCATCAATATTTCTTCTTTTTTTCTTTTTGCAGCAATGATAGGTGCATACTGTGTTTTTTACCAGCATTGGTGCAGCCACACGCGGTTCCAGTGAATTCGTTGATTTATTACGTATCATTTTCATTCTCTTACGATTGCCACCTGACCCTCTTTTAGACATTAGGCATCGCTTGTTCGGATCAGATGACGATATATATGGTGGCCGAAATCTCTTTCGTTCCTTTGCGCAGCATCGTTGGTGACATGCGAAACACCGGAGACGAGTTTGGATCTAATCGAACAGCTTGATATTGTATTCGATTGTTACTTCGTATACCGAAGTTCAGTTACGACTGATGAACGCATGACAATAGTTAAACAATAGTGAAAAAATGTCGAAAATTAAACAGGTATATTCGACAGTATCGTGTATGTGTTGAGCATGCCATTGCTAAAATTAAGAGTTACAAGTCAGTCGGAACGATATGGAGACATCGTCGAAAGGTTTTACCACGTGTTGTAACGATTTTTATTAATTTTTATTAAAATGTACAAAACAAAGTTACATTATTGCTCACGAAGTTAAAATCAAAACAACAACAACAACAAAAAATGGCCAGGAATTTTAAAATTCATTAGAGAAGTTCAGGCAATTACAACTTGATGTTTTCTACCTTTCATTCGTTTTGTTTTTACAATACTTGTGAAATACTCATACGAGTTTATACTTTATGTTCTTTAAAAACTTAAGTCATTATTAAATTGTAAGACAAAATAATTTACTTGAAACATAAACACATTTTTTTCTCTCTTTTTTTTTGCAATTTGTTGAATTTAACAAGTTGACTGCCAAACCCTAAGTTATTTTTTTTGCTAGTATATTCATTTCAAATTAATCAAATTTGAATAATTTAAGTGTTCATTTTATTATGCATTCTTTTTTATTATCTTTACTTTACCCGTCATGAAGTTTTTTTTTGTATCGTCAATGTACCATTTAATCATAGATTATATGATGTATTCACTGATTGTTTTTTTATGTCGTCAAAGGTGTGCGAGGACAAAAACAAAACATGTTTTAGACAAATGAACATAAGCCGTCACTAGAAAATAGTTCACAGTTTATGAGACAAACTGATGAAATATCCAATAAAGAAAATCTAATATCGCGTCTATGATCTACAAAATCAATCTTATTTATTAACTTGAAGGGTTGTTTTTGCTTCCTTTAACATTTTCATTGAATTGTAGATATAAATGTGTATAGCTCACTTATATACAACTTATTTACACATATTCCCTATTATAAGTTTATGTAACCTTTTTCATAATTGTCAGTGTATTTGATAAAACAGATGAATTTTAACATTGAACAGAAATTTTAAAGAACGGCAAGAACTTTGAATACAATTAAGAATTAAAGAATGCATTATAGACATGTAACTGATAAACAAAAATATACAAAATAGATAGGTAGAAAATAATATATAATTGAATTAAAATCATATATTGCACTGCCGCCCGTGATTTAACTTATAACGTGTTTTAAACATTCTACTCGTTTGTATATAATTTCTTTAAGATGCGTTTATGAATGACTTAAAATTTAAATATCTACAATTTTTCAAATAACAACAATCATGAAAAGGTATGATTCTGTAAGCCAAGTCAAGTATTACAAGGATTCAATATTTCAACTTTTTGTGTTTTCCTTAATTTTCTGTGTGTCTGCTTGTCTTTCATACATATTTCCTTGTATTTTATTATAAGACAGGGTATATATCATTTGTTCATTACAGTACTGAGATTTATTGACGGAAGGTTTCATTCTGTAACCTACTAGTAAGCAGTCAATCGATAGTTTGTTTAATTATAAGTCAATATATATTGAAAAAAGGGATTTCAATGATAAATAATATATATAACCATCACAACATAGGTCAGAATACTGTATTGATTTTCCAATAGACTTACATTTAATTTATAAGAAATGACCACTTAAACAACGTTTAACTTGAGTATTTATGCTGAAGGTGTGCTTTTGTCTAGAAGAATGACATGCTTGACGCTTAAAAATGATTTTTATATGTTGTTGGCCGACCAAACTTTTCGCAAAATGTCCCGAAAGATCATAACCCTCCCAGAACAAGACTGACATATACCTTTTTAAAGTGCAAACATCCAAATGAAAATATATTCTAGACACTTTATGAAACAGTTCATTTTCTTAAAAAATCAATGCAGTGTTAGTTTCTTAATTATTCTTTAAACTTGTAAACATTACATGTCCATCCGATCAACTGATGTCCCCCATTCAATTTTACGGGTTTCCCGGCAATTTTTGCAGCCATTCGCTGACCAAATTACAATACAGTTAACTGACTATACTGTAAAACTGTCATGGGGATCTGCATTTAATACAAAACGGCGATTGATTAAATAATCCGTGAGTTTCTACGATCTGAAAAATAGTCTCTGGAGTCAATAAAATCAAACACTACCAACAAATTTTGCCTCTGAGCAATGAAATATTGCTGAATGTGTTTTGAGTAAATGTTATTGTTTAAAATAATACACTTTCTGTAACACCCAATGAAAACAATTGTTTCTTTAATACTATACTTGTATATGGTTCCATTAGTAAAATAATACTACCATTCAAAAACACAAATGCATGGTTACACTTACGTTAACAGGATTTGGACCTTAACCTGGCAATTTGGTTGTATTTTATTATTTGTCTGAAAGGTTCTTTTAGACTTGCCGTGATACACATTTAAATGTGACGCTTGATTGCAAGAGGCCATTTGATTTTTTTCAAGAAAGGATAAACCACTTACTGTTTGCATACGAATAAAAAATTTCTCACTCATCTAGATATCTTGGCAAAAAAATTGATATAAGTTACTATTATCATTGCGTTGTCACATATCTTTATATTATAGGCATATTCAAGTTGCAAATATATATCTTCAATTGCTTTGGTTGACTCTTGTTATAAAACTCTGAAACAATTTTGGAAAATTCAGTGTTGGTAATGTATTGAAGTACTCTATCTTACTAAGTGACACATAATGTAATGACAATGTTTGGTCTGTTTATTTGAATATATGGCAATTTAGATGCAGTAATAAACAACTTTTAATACAGAGCAAACACAGTAATGCAACCTTCACGTCGTCAGTGGCGGTTTTTCATTATTTACAAGACAAAATGTTCTGAAAAAAGGGAAAAAATGGTAATTTCAAATGCGACATCATACTATTATAAGGCCTTTAAACGTATTATTCAGATTATGTATGGATCTGCAATTTAGCGAAAACGGCTTTAACATGTCTTTATTTATGTTTAAGATAAGAGTCAATTCAAATTGAATGTGTTATTTATAGATTATAATTTTCTAAATAGATTGATGTTTGTATTATCTGATCGTCTCCATTGGAGTTCATCAAACAGCTATAGAATAATGATTTCCATGGCGCCAATGTTTTCAAAAAATAAATGAATAAATAAGTATGGAACTTATTACTAATTACTTGATATAAAGCTGGTTTTATTTATTAAACTTCTCCCAGTGTTATTCGCTTCATTTAGCAATTAAGAAAACAAAAGTTAATTATCGAAAAGACCGACTTAGAAAAACTTTAACAGAAATCGACTTCATTATGCATATCTGCAATCTTGATTACAATTCATTTCTAGGTTATGCTAAAGCACTTATTTGTTTATAAGATTTGTTCAAAACTGTCAGTGTTGATCATAATGTATATAGGAAAACGACGTTTACAAGTGAATATTAAGTGAGTCTGGTCTAATATAAAAATGTTAATACTGCAGACGATCTTGAGAATTGAGTACAACAACTGTCGAATAAATGACGTCATTACAAATTAAATTGTCAATCAGCTTAGAGTTATATAGATGATTAAAATCAATCACATTGTTTGACATTTCTTCAGAAAATTCAAATCGGTATATGTAATATATTTACAAGTGGCGTGAGGTTAGCGTTTAATTGGTAATATCTTAGTTGTATATTTTTCAGTTAGCAAGTTTATGATCGGAATGACCACTCTAACAGTATAACCATCTATCGCCTTGTATTGTTATTTCGTCCATCATTAGCATTTGTCATTTATGCCATTATTGTAGTAAAGTAATAAATAAATTCATTTGTATTTTAATTGACATTATACATTAAATAACAATTTTTATTGTTTTCTTCGTGAAATAAAATTCATATTTGTTTTCCAATTTCAGTGTCACTGAGTAAGTTTGTTAAAGATAAATGCTTAACTTGTGAAGTGTTATATTACCGTAGATGATATAAGATGATTGAATTGAACTGATAACGACTTTGTATGTTTGTTTAAAAGAAAACGAATATGTCGTTGTTATTATTTATAGGGGATTAATTTGAATGCTTGACACATCAAGCATTTATATTCATATATTTGTCGTGTTTATTTCAGTCTTAAAATCATGGAGAAAGGCAAATACTGTAATTTAGCCTTAATGACGTCTGTGGCGGTTTTTCATTATTTACAAGACATACTTTCAGAAAACAACTTGGTAATTGCAAATGCGACATCATCCTTTTCATTGGCCTTTAATTGTATTATTAAGATTATCTATGGATTTGCAATTTAGCGATAAGGTATTAACATTTTTTATTAATGTTAAAATTAGGTTTAGAGTCAATTCAAATTGGAATTTGTTATTTATGGAACACAATTTTCTAAATAGATTGATGTTTGTATTATCTGATCGTCTTCATTAGATTTTATCAAATTGCAATAGAATCATGACTACCTTGGTGCCGATGATTTAAAAAAATAAAATAAATAAGTATGAAAGTAACTACTTATTATTCGATATAAAGCTGGGGAGTTTTTGTATCTATTAAACTACTCCTAGCGTTATTCATTCATGTTACAATTACGAAAGTAAAAGTAAGTAATTGGAAAGACCGATTTAGAAAACAAAGAAATAAAACATAAACAAACATTCATTATGCTTATTTTTAACTTGATTACTATTCATTGCCCGGTAATCCAATGGTACTCATTAGTTGATAAGATTTGTATTAAACTGTCAATAATGATCATAATGTATACAAGTAAATGTCATTTAACAAAACAAACTGACAAGGGAATATTTAGCGTGTCTGGTCTAGTATAAATATGTAAATACTACAGACGTTCTAGAGAAATGTGATAAATAAATTCTAAAACAACTGTCGTTTAAATGACGTCATTACACATAAAATGGCATTGGTAAATCAGCTTCTAGTTATATAGATGATTCAAATCAATCACTTTGTTTCACATTATTTCTTCAGAATATTCAAATTGGCATATGTATTATTAATATAAAGGTTGCAAGGTTAGCATTAAATTGTTAATATCTTAACTGTATATTTTCCCGTTAGCAACTTTATATGAATGACCACTCTACCACTATAACCAATTTTCTCCTTACACCGTCCATCATTAGCATGTGTTAATCATGCAGTTTGAATCAATTAAACTGTATTTAAATTGTCAATACACATTAAATGACATTTTCTTTTGTATGTTAACCAGTCAAATACCAGGTTAGCTGAATAAGTTTTCCCGGACCTTTTCTCGGCACGCTTTTTATTTTGTACGATTCAATAATTCAGAAAATCAAATGAATACAAAACTTTTTGAAATATTTATTAATTACAATTACATCTTTAACTATTTTTTATAAGATATTTTATTCTATGCTAACCAGTGAAATACTGGGCTCGATCCGTGAAATCAAATCCATATCACTCAAATTGTGATTGATATAATTTTTGTTTACGTGCATATAATTTTTGTATCATTTAAAATTTTGCCTTCTTGTCGTTTAATTTAAGCGTGGTCACTACACGAAAAAACAAAGAATATCCTCTATTCATTAACATTGTGCTATTGATCTCGTGAGCGATGATTCATCCTTTAAATCATTGTCAACATGGACGTACTCATACGCTTTATCAATATGAATAAGTTCATCCAAATTGTAGTCAACCAGAATCACTATCATCTGAATTTGTATTAAATAAGCTATGCAAATGCGGAAAGCACGAAACTGTGATTGACACATTTAAATGGTTTAACGTTACTTACTGTAGGTAATAGGAGATAAATAAAAGAACAACATCAAATATCTAGAAAATCATTATGAATTGAGACAGTTTAACTCGATCTAAATACTTTAAAGTTTCTATATGGATACCTTGCATGGGAATGTTAATTTTGATTATGCAAAAATGCATCAAAATAAAGCATCTTAATACCATGATATCATATTTTAATTTTATTACAAGATTATATTGGCTAATATTGCAAAGGAAGCGATTTTCATTCAACCTTATCTTAATTGATATGATAATTTGTTTAGACATTATTTCCTATCTATAATTTACGACAATTAAATAAAGGTTTAATAATGTTTTATATTAGTTAATTATTGATAACACACAAAAAGCTTAATATAAAGAGATTATAACAACACTACACCATCTGCAGTGATTACAATCAATTTTGGCAAAATATATGAGTTAAAAATAAAATTAAATCAATGTTCAGGCCCAGCTTTACGGACTTTGATTTAGTATTAAGTTGTTTTCAACGAGTAAGGTTTTTAAACAAGATGATATATTAACTAAATCATATCTCATAATTATCCTTTTGTAATTGAATTAAAGGTTCTACTTGTTCTTGGATAAGGCATAACTACAGTTTCTGTTTTACAGCCACAATTTGGATCTTCTTTTCACAGTATGTGTAATTTTGGAATACATACATAATTATTTTATTAAATTTACTTGTAACGAGGTGATATATTTCTACTATATGCACATGCTACTGCTTTGATATATCCTATCAATAAGCAAAACTATACATCAAAGAGTGACCCTTTAATACATCAATATTGTGTTACATGTTTAAAATAGTCAAATATGTTTGTCTCAGAAGCTTGAAAGAAAATGTAATGTTACATTTTAGTTATGCTGGTGGTTATGTTTCAATATTTTAAAATCTAAATTATTTTTTTACACATTAACAAACAAGACATGGAATAATTAATTATTCAATGCAAACAGTTCGGTTTGAAGCCTTCGTCAGTGTATAATACATGTATTTATTTCATTTGCATTTATTTACTATTTTTTCTTATATTATTTCATTCATCCTATTTAAACATGATGTGTACATCTGTACATAATAACGTTCTACAACTACTACTACTACTGCTGCTACAGCTGCTGCATCTGATACTGCCTGCTGCTGCTTCTGCTATTGCTGCTACGGCTACTACTACTACTACTACTACTACTACTACTTCCACTACCACTTCCACTACCACTTCCACCACCACCACCACCCCCATCACCACCAGGACCACCAACACTACTACGCCGAAATCTAAGGCACTTTTTTTCGTAATAAATCTATATGGACAAAAATATTTTGATCTTTTTTCAGAGTTACTCCACAATGTTTCATAAAGGTAAGATGAATGTAAAGGATAATTTTATTATACGAGTACGAGTAATTTTCCGAAAGTTTAAAAAAATGGTAAGTTTGAGTTTTTGTTTCATGGAACATTTTGCAAATAATTATACTGATGGCGCTACTTTTTTCGGTACATTGCCCTGGTAACAACAACAGAGTAAATGAAATGACATCATTTCGAAAAAGAAAAGTTTTTACTGTGGTCCAGCGCTAACGCGTTATCCCCAAAATGCTTAATTGCTTACGTTATACCCTGTTGTTTAGAGTTATTACAATCTAGTACGCGAATCGCTTTATTTGGCCATTAAAATCAGAATATCGTACAAAGTTAAAAGCGGCGTTTTCTTCAAAACGTTTTATAACAAATACATGTAATAAGTACATTCAGTTTTCTATCTCAGATGACCACCCAGCAATTCAATGTTCCAAAGTCATGCTAATAAAACTGTTTTCCTTTTTGCAAACTTCCTTGTGATATTTATACCTGACAATACCTTAAGTTCAAAAACATCGGTCAATATGTCTGTTATTTGTTATTTAGTATCACAAGTTAGCAATTAGGGTCAGTGTACTTATATCTTACTTATATCTTACTTTTCCTTTTGGATACCATGTGAAACTTTAGAATTTATGTATACAAACAATGAGAGGTATTCGCCATAAAAATGTTTCAAATCATAAGACCTGTCATTAATAGAGTATGAACTGTACTGTTATTTCAAATAAAACATCAGACTTGTCATAAATTAAGTATCAATTGTATTGTTGTTTCAATTTAAACATCAATCTTAACGGTCATTTAGGATAAACTTTTAATGACCATCAACAATTAAATCGAGGTATTGTTTGAATACACTGCCACATATAATCCTGTTAAGGTAACACAATGGTGCATTTCGGAGCTGACACAAAGGTAAGAAAAAGATGAAGAACGAAAAATGTATGTATATCATAAAAAGTGTATTCTTATTGTCAATGTTTCATTTTGTGAGAAATGTAAACATGATCAATTAAAATATGATACAGTTTTCTTCAAATCTGCATGAGTCTCTTTTTTACCTCGTAGCTCGGATATCGTTTTGTAAGCCCAAAGATATATTGAACTCGCCAGAAATGCATCTTATTGTTATTGCTTTAAATACTTTACCAATTAATACTTATGTAAATCAAGACTGATAGAAAGTCGTTCTTACACCTTTCACATCTTTTTTTTATTTTAAGGTTGACAGTTTAAAATCCTATACTTATTTGTGACATAAGTGTTTAAAACTATTTATTTGACGTTCATAAAACATACTTCAATACATTTTGAAACGGCTTTCTCTCAGATGCAGATTTTCCGTTTTCCTCCAAACTTTTGTTTATGAAACTAAATGCATGTTTGTAAATTTTTAGTGAAGATCAGAAAGAAGGGGACTTGGACGATAAAATGGTGTGTCTGATTACAAATACAGTGATTTCGATTCCGAAGGAAAACGCAAACAATGAAAGAAATTGGATCAATGTAACACTCGATTATACATATAACACTTACATTTAATCGTCATTAATGAAACTGTTTCTGTTTTATTACCAATAATGTAGTTTGGAATTCTTATTTCTCAGCAGACACGTGCCAAATGACACGTTAATAAATGTAGTACAAATGTACTATCATGGAATCCCAGTTTGATTAAAAAAATTAAAGAAATTTCCGATACAAAATGGTATAATTTAACTATACTTAATAATGTGCTGTTTACATAATTGGACGTATTAATTCAATTTCGATAATCAAAATATTGATATAATATCAGGGGAAAAATAATGATTTAATAATTTTAATCACTTTTAGGAAAGTAATTTTTATCTTATTAAGACAGCTTTTTAAGGTTAGCTTTTCTGTTTACAATTTATCTAAGTCAATCCGATCAAAATTAGATTATGGTTCTGTAGTATATGGATCTGCAACAAAATCATATCTTCAAATGCTAGATACCATACATCACCAGGGTTTACGTTTAGCTTTAGGTGCTTTTCGCACCTCACCTGTAGAAAGTCTATATGCGGAAGCTGGGGAACCATCGCTTCATTTTCGTCGAAAAAATTTATCTCTTCAGTATGCAACTAGAATTTCATCTAATAGCAAAAATCCAGCTAAAAAATTTATTTTCAAACCAAGTGATACTGAAATATTTGTTAACAAACCAAAGGAAATTAAACTATTAGGCCTTCGTTTAAAAGATGATTTAGATAAACTTAAAATTAATTCAGACAGTATCCTTTTAATTCCCTAAAAATAAATATTAACCTTTCAAATATAAAAAAGTAATCAAATTCACCTGAACATTTCCAAGAGAAGTTTCTAGCGATTAAGGAAGAACATGAAGATTTTATACATATCTATACGGACGGTTCAAAAGAAGGTTGCAAGGTAGGTGCGGCTGTTTTTGAAAATTTTACATCTAGTATAAGGTTACCAGATAATGCATCAACTTTTACTGCTGAAGTAAAAGCTATAGATTTAGCATTGTCATTCATAGAACAGCATACCCGTGATAACTTTGTGACATTTCTGACTCGCTTTCTGTTTTAATATCTATCAAAAATAAAAAATCTGACAATAAAATGATAAAGAAACTTCTTTCACGATTTCATGATATACATAAAACAAAATCTGTTAAATTATATTGGATTCCAAGTCATGTAGGTATACGAGGAAATGAAAAAGTAGATGCTTTAGCTAAACAATCATTAAATTTTCAAAAAACTGACTTATAGTTACCTGTTCGGATTTTAGACCGGCTATAAATAAACTCGTATCATCTGAATGGTAAGCAAATTGGGACAACGCCGTTTTTAATAAACTTCACGATATAAACCCATCTCTAGATGTGTCACCAACTCTATTTCTGTCAAACCGCCATGATGAAACAGTTCTTCTTCGATGCCGAATTGGACACACTAAAATTACCCACTCTTATCTCCTCACGAATGACAATGCCCCTTTCTGTGTAGGTTGCAATGAAAATTTTACTGTCCAGCATTTTCTTCTTGAATGTCATGATTTTTCACAGGCCCGTAATAGATTTTATTCTGTAAATTCACTCAAAGAACTCTTTAATACAATTCCATCACAAAACATCATTGATTATTAGAAAGAGATAAACTTGTATTTTAGGATCTAATTGGCTCATTTTTATTGTCATTAACAAAGTTTTACATAACATTTTAAGCATATTATAGCATTCGGCACGATATGGCCAGTTATGTGTTGACGTGCCGTAAAAATCCAAACAAACAAAACAAAAAACAATCCGTTGGCCATATCAAACAAAAAAAGTAATACTTGTTCAAGTATTATGCTAATTAGGTTTAATATGATTAGATGTATGTGTTTAATATTTGAATCAGTTTTCTCCCCGACTTGTAAGCATCAATACGAATTGCTAAACTAAAATCACTTGTGTTAATCATCATCAGTGAAGATATTTGCCGGTTTAATCAATTTTCAATCTCATCAGGTATTCAAGCCAATCAGAGAAACGTGCTAATTTAAGTTTTATTACCATGATGTCTTGTGAAATAAACACTCATCTCAGAATCATTCTTGTTGTTCCAAGAACTAATGAATGCTAACAAGATAAGAGTCTTCCAAAATAACTTGGGAGTTAATTTCGTAATGTTCACACTCTCTCCTTCCGATGATCCAGATAATTAAGCTAGACGTTTTAGATTTTTTCATTCCTTCTTAAAACATGGTATTATTTGAAACTGGACAAATTATTTAACCTGGAATTCAAGTTTTTTCCCCTTTTCTTTCACTATAGTTCATATGTCTTACGTATAGCTCCCTCCAAGAACTCAAATTGGGTTCACTTAACAAGAATAAAATAGAGCATTTTTTACCAACTAAATTTAGTCCAATATAGTTCTATTACCATGTTCTGTGCAACACGTTTCTCTTATTGTTGATTGCAACCACTCGGTTTTGTCAAAAAAGTGTCACTAATCTAGGTATGTCAAACATGTTTCACTAATCTAAGTTAGTCAAAAAGGTTTCACTAATCTAAGTTAGTCAAACAGGTTTCACTAACTTAGGTTTGTCAAACATGTTTCACTAGTCTAAGTTAGTCCAACAGGTTTCACTAATCTAAGTTAGTCAAACATGTTTCACTAATCTAAGTTTGTCAAACATGTTTCACTAATCTAAGTTAGTCAAACATGTTTCACTAATCTAAGTTTGTCAAACATGTTTCACTTATTTAGGTTTGTCAAACACGTTTCACTTACTTAGGTTTGTCAAACAGGTTTCACTAATCTAAGTTTGTCAAACACGTTTCACTAACTTAGGTTTGTCAAACAGGTTTCAGTAATCTAAGTTTGTCAAACATGTTTCATTAACCTAAGTGAGTCAAACAGGTTTCACTGACTTAGGTTTGTCAAACACGTTTCACTAACCTCGATTTTTCAAAACACATTTCTATAACTTAAGTTTTTCAAACAGGTTTCACTAGCTTTAGACTTTAGTTTGACAAACATATTTCACTGTAAACTCTGATTCGTCAAACAATACAATACAATACTATTTCCATTTACATAATTATACTATTTCTTTGCCAACTTGAAATAAATGCTCAAATTTTTAGATTAATACTAAAATAGATTAATCTATAAAGAAATTAAGTAATTTTTTTCAGAGAAGTTTATGGTATATCATGATTTAAGTAATTATCCAATATTTTAACAGATAAAATGTCAGAGGAAAATCTTAATACGGTCTCGTGGGAAAACATACACACAAACTCCTTTTTTTAATTTATTCCATATGCATAAATACATTTCATTTCAAACATGCTTGTGACTTTGTTTCCAAATTGACTTAACATATTTTTTTCTATAAAATTGTTTATGCTTTCATTCATGCACAATTCATTTATCTTTTTATTACTGCACTGAACCCATTAAAAATTTGTCATATTGAAAATTTTTATCAGGCGATTAAAAATTGTCTTTTAGTTTTCATTTTATTAAGGCACTCCACTCAAATGTCAGATATCAAGTCTTTTTTACATTCATTGATACAGTTTAACTGCCTGTATTCTGTATGGCATAACTTTAATTAGAATTTAATGATTCTAACTATTGGAAATAATTTTTAAAAAATCAAGTGCTGTTGACAGTTCTTGCATTAGTGTTCTGATAAATATTCTTTCTTCAACATCTGTGTCGCTGCCATTGATTTTTCCTCCTCTTATTTAAAGTTGAATACATGTTTCTGTAAGTATACAAGATAATTTTTTTTAAAATAAACACATAAATGAACATAATTATTAAAATTCCAGTAAAATTCTCACGTCATAAACCTCAAATCACTCAAAATTGTTGAAAATATCCAGAATATTTAAGCATATTTAATCACATTTATAGTAATTTCCAAATGAGCTTTATAACCAAATTATATATGGAACATATATTAAATTTGTAAACCTTATTTAAAAAGCAATTCAAATACTAGTTAATGAAATATTATTTTTCTGTTTTTATTACATGTAATAGAATAACATTTAAATCTAAAAATTTCTGTTATATTTAAATTTTAAGTAATGTTGTAATAGAAACAAAATCGAAATGATTTTTTATTATTCTATTGAACCTTGAATAAACCTACTTTCAAACATATTTTTTTTAGTTTTAAATAGCTTTTTTTAATAATGTAACTTTGTAGCAATTAATATTTTTAGTTGATAATGCTCATAGAATCTGCTACACACAGGTTCTTAAATTTTCCTGGTTAATGAAGAAACAACCTTGCAAGTTACAGACCAATAATGTTAAATCTTATCTGATTACTTTGATTTTCGTTACTTAAATTGTGAAAAGTCCTGTTCATTTTTAAAACAGTTATCATTTACATTGCTGAATTGGATTTAAAATACAACTCTTGATGGGACAGCATGCTTGACTATTCTCAGTGCTTGATAATAAAATTAGCATTGACAATAAAAAAATGTAAGGACAAAAGGGCAGATATTTATTTCCAAATCCATGTTACAGTTATGTTATGACCTATTATTAATATGAGTCAAGAAAGGGGCATAATTCTGTCCATAATGCATGATAGGGCTCATTCTTCTTTCTGTCTACAGGTTGTGGGCACGTTTATTAACAATTCTGCAAAATTTCAAAGCTTTATGTCAATGGGCTTTAAAAATAATTTTGAGCTGTTATAGGAAATACATGGTGGATGCCGGGATGGAGAAGGTGATTTTAGAATAATTAAATTGTTTCATTTTTCTTTTTCCCCCGATAAAATAGCATCTGAATGCAATTTTGTTTTGCTGCTAAACATGTGACGTCATCGTGTGACGTAATGACTGGAGATAGATAAGTTTATACGGCAAGGCTTTTTGCAGCTGATGATATAGGCATTAGCAGGATAAAATTTTGTCTTAATGTTTGAGAGATTTATCTATTTCTGTCAATTGGTGGTTGGCATGATGGTGAACAAGTCTACAAAGTTTCAAAACCTTATGTCAATGGACTATGAAAATGTTTGATGTGTTACTTTAACAAGAATTCTATCTATAAGAAGGGTGATATTTCTGTCAAAATGCTTGATAGAGTTACCTCCTTCTGTCTTCAGGTTTGGTGCGTAATGGTAATCAAGTTTGCAAAGTTTCAAAGCTATAAGTTTATGGAGTTTGAAACGAAACATTAATATTAAGTCAAAAAGGGAATAATTTTGTCAAAATGTTTTTTTCCTCATACTCTCAACAAGAAGTGGCTAGTATGGTGAAAAGTTTACAAACTTTCAAAGACATAATATTATGTCATTGGACTTTGAAAATATTTGATGTGGTACGCTAACGTTAACGTAATTTCTACGTTGAAAAAAGGGCATAATTATGTCAAAATGCTTGATAGTTACCTCCTCCTGTCTACAGGCATAATGGTCAACTAATATGCAAAAACTGAAAGCCATATCTCAATGGACAATGAAAATATTTTTGACGTTATGACCAAAATTTAACATGAAATACAAGTCGAAAAATGGGGAATATTTTTTTCAAAATGATTTCATCCTGAACAAAAATCCATATATCAATGAACTATGAAAATATTTGAGCTGATACGCAATCTTTAAAGTAAATTATAACTCGAAAAGTGGCATAATTCTGTCTGAATGTTTCATAGTCTTACGTCCTTTTGTTGAATGCTTGTCTAATTTACCATAATAGCTCTACTTACTGACTGAAAGTCGACCGAAAAATGAATTGTATCTTCAGATAAACAAAGCAGTTGTAAGGAAAATTTCTATTAGGAACAGGCCTTTTTAGGGCTCTGTTATTTTGTATAAAGTGAAAAGTCAATGGATTGAGTGGATTCAGCAATCATTGACTAACGACCCCTAGACTCAATGTCTATTATTTGTATGCTCTATTGTTTTTGCCTTGCTCAAAGAGCGAAAACACTACAGTTGAATTTTAACATTAGGATATCCAGAAAGAAGCATTTATTGTAACAAACCTCAAGCTAATCCCCTATCAAGCAGATAGCGCTGTAAGGTGCTGTAAGGTGCATTATTATGTGATATATGCTAAGCACAATAAACATATATAATACATGGTTGATGTTTGAATACAGGAAGTTTATCCTAGCAAAATGGATAAACCTTCTCCATTTCGACATCAACCATGTTTATGACTTATCCCGGTTTTGTTTAGTTTAATGATAGATTTTTAGATTATCTAATTCAACTTTTCCACAATAAAAAAGCATGTACATCTAATTTTCATTGTAGCTAGCCTAACTTTGTGACATCATCAATTAAAGTTATGTAATATAAGGACTAGAGAGAGATAAGCAAGCATTTATCATAATCAAGATGATAATTGTTATAGACAATAGCAGGAAAATTACTTTTATGCTCAAAAACTTACTGTGTCAGAACATGCTGGTCCCTTTTCTGTCTTTAAATCTTATGTTTTTTGTTGTTGTTTTTTCTTCTGTCTGTAATCTGCATTCTGACAACCTGTAAATTAGAGAAAAAAAATGTCTCTTACAGTTAAGTGTAATGCATTAATTTAAACTTAAAATTGATTTTAGAGTTTTTCCTTCACTAAAGATTAATCATATTAATGTTAACTATAGTAATGTTTTTTACTAAAACCAAGACATTGTAATAAAGTTGTTGGTCAATGAAACTTAAACGACATCTCGTAGTGGGCATTTAATCTTATTAAATGTACTTTATATATATATATATATATATATATATATATATATATATATAACCAGTTGAAGTAAATAATAATTATTATTCAAGCATATTGAAAATTGGTTAATTCATTGAATTTAATTGATCAATAATCTCATATTTTGTACTGAATTTTTTCAATGTTACCTAAGTAAGCATTTATGTTATAATTCATATAGGAAACGTTGTTTTGAAAAATGACTTTTCTTAACAGTTTACCGTATTTATGTTATATGTGATAAAAAGAATATTGTATTAGCGTAGATTCAATAATAAATTTTTTGAACTTATCTAATATTCTCTATATCTGGCAAGAAAAATTGATATCTATTTCCATTCATGATTCTTATAACATGCCAAGAATGAAAGAGAATTTAAAAAGATATGTTGAATAACTTTAGGGGAAAGAAGTTATTTTACTAATGTCATTGGATTAATATAGCGCAATATCTGACGTCAAAGTAATGTGTATCATTTGCCTTTCTTTTTTATATACTAAGCATAAAGATTGCCATTACGCACTTGATCGTACAAGCCTGTACATTGAGGAATAGTTAATTTCATTTTTCGCTTGTTATCTATAGAGAGGAAAAAAATGGTAAGCACCTGGACAGTTATGAAGCTATAAGATTTACTCTAAAAGTTGGCAAAGAAGAAAAAACTTATTGCCAGTGTATCTAGTTGATTTAGGAATCAAAAATAATACCTTTATTACTTAAATTGATGGTACATCTTACAAAATTTTACTTCTGTTTCTGACATGTGCTTTCCTTGCCTGTACAACAGTCCTTGATGTTTTCTAAATACACACCTGAAATAGTAAAAAAATAAAACATCAATCACTGAAATATTACCTTCATATGTAGTGCGATGAATACTTTCACCATTTGAAGTTTAAAACTTTGAATGCCATTAAAAAGGTTTATCAACCACCCGTGCCGATTTTGCGACTCGGTAAATATGGTATTGCACGGCCGTGCATATATTTTGACGTGACGTCATTAGCGTTATACAAACATTGTGTAAAGACGCGCTAAATGTTAGCGTTATACTATAGGCGCGTCAATGAAAACTGACTCTTATTTCACTTGAAACGGTCTTTATTTTTGGTATTTGATAAATACAATATTAAATTCGTGTAAGACAAGTTCAATACTGAATTTATTGCACTCGTTGAATAAAATAATATTATTCTTGCCAGAGGCTCACATAATATAATTTTATTGAACTTACACTCATTCAATATCCTCTATATATGTTCGTCAAATTAGTTTAATTAAGTCATTGCTTAATTTTTTTTCTTTAGAACATTTAGATTTTTTTTAATTAAAATGTCTCCATATCTATAAGAAAACTCTATTTTCACAAATCAGGTTTCAGGTAGAGATATGTCCATTATATTTGATTAATACACTTGTTACTGTATAGAGTAACAAAATTGCCTCTGATTTCAACTGATTATGAGTGTCACCTGACCTATTATGAGTTTGCGGCCCGGGGCAGAGAACTAGTTAACAGCCCGTAGAACATGTGCACGTGCATAAACTGAAACAATGACGTCATATTTTATGTCATCAAATGGTTAACTGTAAAAATGAAGGTAGGTTGTCTGCACAAATCGCTTTATTTCATTATGTATATATAGCAACAAGTGTATTAAACATTTGGATACTGTTCTTCGGTATTCCGGTCACTCCCGGACTTAAATATTATGAAGTCAGTACTGGCTTGCCGGTCAGTGCTGGTCTTTGGATAAATATTTGCCAAAAAATGGGCAGATCTTTCAAGTGAAAAATGGTGTTAGTTTAAGGTTTAATAATTATTTTCATAATGTATTTGTTTAACAGTGATATAATCAGTCATTCTTTATTAATTGTCATTTCAGAGAGTTGTTTCCCCTGGACCATTGTTTTTCTATGGGTCAGTGTGTTTTTGAGAATCATGTTTTTTAATTATTGTCATTTAGTGGAATATTATTGTTATTAAAAATGTATTTTTTAATTCAAATTGCTTCCCCAGAGCCTTAAGCTTTGTTTAACCTAATTTTGTTTTTTAATGAATTATGATAGAGAATTTAATAAGTAATGTTAAATGGTGTCTGTTGTCGTATTTTTGGACCACTTTATGGATTTGGTTTGATATAGCAGTATAATATCGTTATTTTTCTTATTTAAATATAAACAAAATAATCTCACATTCTATTCAAAACTCTTTGTACATTATTCATTTGTAAATTTCCAGAAATAACAAAAATGTGTATAACTATTGTATTTATTGTGTTTGATGTAGAAGCACTTTAATGGTTCCATGAATTGGTAAGTCTGATATATTGTTGTAAATGTATAAGTTTTTTTTTATGATGTAATTACAATAATCGTGTGATAAAATGTTTAATTAAAAGAAACTGGAAAGATGTATGAATGAATTGTGCAATTCATGAAAGTTAAATCATAAAATGTACTATTTATTTAGAATGTTATAATTTAACTTAATTATGTATTTTCAGAGTGTGGGTTTTGGTGAGTACTGAAACTACAATACAAGATTGCTTGTCTATTGTTTGTCCTTTGAATTCATCTGAGATACATCCTGTGCCAACATAAATCCTTGATTTTTATTCACCCTTTTCATACCATTAATTTTCAAAGGACTTGCATTTTGTTAACTAATTAAACATTTTTGGTTTAATTTATTTTTGCTATTTCTATTTACTTATCTATGTACTGATAGACTGACACAAGACATACAATTTAGAAATGTGTTCTAGAATATATTATATTACTTATTCCTAAACCATTCAGTTTCATTTTGTTTCACTACTGGTTGGAGAGTTAACTCCGACACTAAATCACTATTTTCTTCAAATATCTTTATTCATTTTTGTATATATTATAAATTTTTACCCACCTAAAAAAAATTTGGTTCAAACATTTATAATTATATGCCTATTCATTTTTTGAAATGTAAACTGGTACTTCCTTAAGGTCCTGAATAAGGTAACTGAAACATGGTCTTTTTAACCCTGGACATTAGATAAAGTCGACACTTTAATTTTAACATAAAAGCTAACATGATTTTTAGAAGCAATCATTTATTTTTACATTTTATATGCTTTATCTATGCCTTATTGATAATTTAACAATTTTTAAAGAAATTTTCCCAAGTCAGAAGCATGTGTTCAAGACAATTCTAACTCCTGTCTGGAATTTAAGTAAAAAAAAAACGTTTGTGGCAGTTTTTGTGACAAAAAGTTGTGGTCTCCACAAACACATTTAAAAGTTTACCAAATTTAAAAAATTTCATCACAGTCTGTCTTTCTACTTTATTACTAGGTGACCATGTGTATGTTTTTTGACGAAAAAGGATAAATAAAAAAAATTAAATCAAGTGTCAGGGTTATCTATGTGTGGGAGTTATCTCTCCAACCAGTGTCTATTAATTGAATAAATCATTTTATCTTATTAACTTATGATAATTCAAGTTGTTAACGATCATGCATTATTCATAATAATAATAAATATGAAAAATGATCTGTTAATTATTGTCACCAAATTGACTATTGAGTGGTCAATTTTCAAGTCTCTATTTAATTGTAAGGAAATCAAATAAGATGTGCACTGTCAATGAAACCAGAAGAGACCTGTCAATGATGATGTGTTACCATTCCTACCATTCTGTATTTCCCAGAAATTCCTGTTCAAAATATACCTGGCTACACCAGGATTTACCGAATGGAGACCAGCAATTGACACATTCCATTGTATATTCATACAAATTAGCTCATTAACCAAATTTCTGGTCAATTTCAACAATTTTCTGAAACCAATCAAATAATTATTATACCCCTTTTGACATAATTACCTTAATAAGAACTACGGCAATCTCCTGGATTAGACCCCAATGTATTTTTTCAGGTCTAAAACTTGTATATTATACACTAAAGAAAACGGAATGAACCTTATATATACTCCTGGTTTAGACCCCGGGGTCTAATCCAGGATATAGCCGATTCTAGATCTATATAGATCTAGATTCTAAAAGATCAGTACTTAGATCTAGTTGGACATATTTTACTTTGTTTTACTTATGCTGCAATATGTATACCGACCTATATTGTCCTCCACAAATTTGATTTGTTTATTAGATCTGAATAAAAAAAAAAAAACATTGTAAAAACTTACCACCATTGTGTTTTATAAATTCCTAGTAGCACCACAGACGCTGGTCTCTGATGTCATGTCATAGTGATGTCATCTAAGTGCAACCCCGTGCTTTGACGTCATAATATTATGTGTAGAATATAATGGATGGGTCCATCATTAATTTTAATGCTTGATTTTTTTATTTTCAATATTTTTTTTTTTTTTTTGAATGTTTTAATGTCTGTGGATCCTAAACCTTTTGATACTAATTAACATTTAGACTATAAAGAATTATTCAATTTAACAAGACTTGCACCAGAACTTTACTTAAATTCAGAGTCAGAACTAAGTGTATATTTATTTTTTTCTTTTGTCGTGTCATCTTTATATTTCATGGACAGTATGCGCATAGAAATTCATGTAGATAAAAAACATATTTTTATTCCATATTTCCCATTTTTTATGTAGATTTATGTCTGATTTTTTTGTTACCCTTTCAGTTTTATACCTGTAAAATGTCCATTTTTTCTACTCGATTCATATCTCACGCGCACAAGTATCAGACTTGTAAGGCTATCTGATTTCTACAAGAAGGCGTTCCCTGTTGTCACAATATGAAACCCCGGAAAACGAGCATCTAAATTTGATATTTCTCTGGCTTTCACTTTCTCTGCTGTCACAATAAGTAAACCCCAATAAAAATTAGCCAATCAATTGGCATGCTTTGGATTGCGGGTAACTTATACCTGCACTCCAGTTAACGGATGGTGCATGTTTAACTCGGACGGTGCCCAAACATTCATACGAAAATTTCTATTTTAATATATTTTTTAATTCATAGTTTTAATACATTTTTCCTCGACTTTTGCAAGATTGAAACTTTGTGGAATTTATGAAAACACTAAGGACAATTAAAAATAATTATGCGCCTATAGTGCACCTGAAGACACCATTTAACACGTACATTTCATTATTTCTTGGAGAGGACCCCTAGACCACGAGCTCATTTTAGTATAAAATGTCAGCAAGTTTATGCTGAACTCTTATTCCCAAGTATCTATAACAAAACAAATTAAATTTCCACATTAATTTTATTCAAGCAAAATATTGTATTTTTTGTATGCAATTGTTAGATTCTAATTTCTGTCTTGTAAAATCATGTATGCAAAATAAAAGATGTGAAAATAGAGTCGTAGTCCACGAACCTCTTATACAAGTTATTCATTTTAAGATTCATTTCATTTCGTTTGGATTTCGACAAATAAATTTTACGTCTGACCATTAACAAATTTCCATGACTAATATTGTACAACCAATATATTTTGTATCATGTATCATATAATATGAAATATATCTAAGCAATGTACAATGTGAATTTTTTCTTTTGACCGTCCAACATGTTGATTCGGACTAAAATTTATTGTTTTCTGGACAGTTGGGAAAATGTGCAATAATCGATCGTGCATATATTTTGGAATGACGTCATTTGCCTTGTACACTGATTTATTACGTATGTCTCTAAAAAAATTTCAGATCGGTCAAAGGGTATAAATGATGATGGTGGCGGTGATTATAATGATGATGTTGATGACAGTAATAGTCTATTTGTTGACCATAATGATGATGTTGATGATGATATTGTTGGTTGTTGTTTTATTTCCTGGTAATGATGATGATATTTCAAATTAAACGATACATATATAATAAAAAGGTTAATATATTTTAATGTACAATACGGGAATATATTTGGATGTGTACACAGCTTGATAATAACTTATACATATTAACATGTACAAACATTACACACAATATATAACAGGAAGAATACAAGAATGAAACTAAGTTGCATTTATATTTCAAGAAACTGTGGTCTCAACAGGAATGCATCATGAACAAATTGAGCAAATTGATAATATCACTATTATTGGACAATATAGACGAGAATATAATTTGTATACTAGTATTAGGCCATCTTTGTTTACAACATATTTGTTTTTAACTATATACAAGGTATGTCACAATTTGACAGAAATTCATTATCCATATTTTTATATATATATATATATAAATTTGTTATAAATATTTCAGACAAATTATATGGCCTAGCGGCTCCGGCTCTATTTCCAAACGACCCTATATATAGGGCCATATAATTTGTCAAAAATCTTTATAACTGCTGTAATAATAATTTGTAATAAAATTGTTGATAGGGTAAAGCAGTTCTGATTATATTTAAAAATAGCCGTTTATACAGGGCCATATAACCTGTCAAAATTCTTTATAACTAAATTTAACTACTCCCCTTGAACATTTATGTTTATTGTACATATTAAGAGAAGTGTTTTAGCTCACCAAAAATAGTCATGCTGCAGTTTGATAGCTTAACATGGACACATTTTCCATTCACTCGTTTCATTGCGTTTCTAATTCCCCCTAGACATACATTGTGAAATAGATATGAAGAAAGCATCAATTAATTGCACTTAAGTACTAGCTTAGTTGAATAGAACTTTGTAAAATTAAAAGGTTTATGCCTTCGTGACTTTCTCTGCACTAGATATGTATACTATTGATTTAAAGTTAAATTACCAATGAATTTGAACAATGCTCGTAATTTCTAAACGGACCCCCTTTCTAAAACTCATGAACTAACGTTTACCTTCGTTTACTTTTAGGCTCCAGTAACTACAGTTGTTATGCAATGTTTTTTTTTTTTTTTTAATATTTGTAAGTATCCCGGTGATTTGCATCAAATAACAATTCTTAGCAAATAATATAATTATAAATGTAATATCATAGATCTAGTCAGAATTTATATCTTGTATTTGAAACATTTTTTAGATTCATAAAACCATGAAACATTAACACCCCTTGCTATATTTTGCTTTGCAATTTCACGGGGATAGAAACCCATATGTATCTAAAAAATGAGCATCGGCAAAATGTATATGTCAATTTCCTCTGCTCCAGATGTGCAACATAACACCAGACGTCAATCGCAAGTTAAGTTTTTTTATTTTTAGACAGTTCCTAGTATGTAAAATTGAATCATTTTTTTAAAGGAAATCGAGATGTCATATCCTACCCTCCTGACTCTCCTTTAAACAACATAACCCATTAGCTGATGTAGCACATTTCTTTAATTCTAATATTCTTTAAAGAGACGGCAGGGAAAATTGTTTGTTGAAAATTCTCTCAATTTATAAGTTGTCCTCGTACTTTCCTACTAGTTCTTTTATATTTTTAGGCAGATAGCCACTTTGTGTCAAATGGAACCCATGATGCCATATCACATTCTTATTGACTGCCATATATATTGGGCCCTTGTTTTTCC
The DNA here is from genome assembly GCF_026571515.1 of Ruditapes philippinarum. NCBI lineage: Eukaryota > Metazoa > Mollusca > Bivalvia > Venerida > Veneridae > Ruditapes > Ruditapes philippinarum. Next base: position 59,322 of record NW_026856665.1, on the reverse strand, counting down.
TGTATGCCGGAGTCCAGGTTGTTGTCTTTTTCCCCCAGTAAGGTTGCAACTTCAACCTGTTCTCTGGCAGAATTTCCACAACACGGGCTACTTGAGGCCAGTCCTCGGGTGACAGAGGTGTGTCTGTCAACACCAGGTCGCCTTCTTTGATTTCCTCATCAATAACAGTAGTCTTTTTTCCAATTACAACCTGTAAATTTTAATAAGAATAGTGCAGTTTATTTTTAAATAAAGTGACATATTGATTGTTGCCAAATCTGAAACAAGAAAAGGGGAAAAAACTTGAATTCCAGGTTAAATAATTTGTCCGGTTTCAAATAATACCCTGTTTTAAGTTAATTTTGCTTCATTTGTTCAATTACAGATTAAATATTAAATTGTTTTTTGATGAGTACTGTCAACGCTTCCGCACATATGGCCAAACAAAGGCTCATATCAGAGCAAACATAATCAACACCACTGTCAAGTGAGCTTATAAATGGAATATTACTAAATTTTATTCCATCAGCCGTTAATCATTTTCAGCTTAAACCGATACGACCTGCTTGTATTTTGCAACACGATTGACTTTTGGTTATTTTACTGGAATCGTTATATAATTATTGAATCGTACTTCCTTTTTAATTCTTAAATATTTCATTTGAAAAAAACTTATTGAAGATGACAAAAAAAAAATGCTTGGGCCATTTCCCCCATGATTTTGTAGCCCAACAAATTTTTCCCCCCCCCCCCCAAGCCTTTTCCATGTTTTCTGCATCTAATATTTTCCCTCAGCATTTTTAAATCATTTGCTCATCTACAATTCTTTAAAACAATAATGTGTTTACATGGGTTAGAGTAAGTCTAAATAATCTACTGCTTTTGATCATTTTGGGCAAATCTTAACAACACCACAATAATCTTAATCATCTAATAATTTAAGACTTCCAGTCCAGGAAAGGGAGTTTTATTATTTATCACTTGTAAAATTGATTTTAAATGGCAAAAATAATTATTTTGTTCTGAAATTTAAAACATTACATCGTTATAAAATTTAACAAAAATGAATTCAATGAGGTTGCCAAAAATTGATTTATAGTACATACCTTCAAAATTATTTATGTTTATATCTACCTTTCCTGAAAGCCTTATGTGAAATATACGAGAAGAATTATTTAAAAGGTGAATTTTTTGCTGGTGGGTATGTGTGAAATTTTTAATTCACCAAAATTCCCTTAGTTTTTTTCACTCCAATTTAATTTGTACTTTTAGCCTGTTAAACAAGTATATTTATATCAAAAAGCGCTGGTAAAGTGAGATGTTCATATTAAAACATTTTAAATAAGTTGCTGTTTAAAACTAAACAGAATACAGAAAACCGATGTTAATTAAGGTAAAAATGACCATTTTTTTTTTAACATTTTATAAATGTTTCTTTTTCTGTTTTTGTTTGTCCAATTTAGTTTTCAAATTTTTGTGTTATTGTTTATTGCGTATCTTTATATCTGAAAGTGTAATTGTTCAAAATTATATTTCGTTAACAAAAATTTGTTAATATTAAAATAATTATAGTATATGATTCAACAACAATGCTTTTTATTAATTTGTTGTAAAAATTTTAAAAACCAATTTTTAATCGTTTCTGTATTCTAAACAAATCCAGAAAAAAAAACCAAAGATGTTCCAAAATTTGAAGAAAAAACATTTTTAGATATTGTTTATCAATCTTCGAAACATAGACAATGTAAACAGAATGTTTTTTGCATGCCATTTAAATATATCCAAATGTTTCCAGACAGTTAAAAATATTCTAGTCTCAACCAAAATTAAATAACTTTTTAACGTTACGAATACGTGATAATTATGCAAACATCAATACGCAAACAAGTTATGATAACTAGAAACCAGAAAGTCTTGAGGTTAATTTAAATTCTGAAACTTTTTTGAATTTTAGATCCGAAAGCAAGACAAGTTATGTAAAGCAAATACTCTTTTTATCTATCGCATTTACAATTTGATTTCAAAACTGTGGTGATGAAAGAAAATCTAGCCAATAATTTAAGGGATAAATTGATAAAATTTGTATCCTTTGCTCGTGCTTTAAATCTTTTAGGATCATTTATAGCGAAAATAAAATAAACACCTTTTTTTTTTCATTAACTTTCAAATATTAATCAATAAGTTTCAAACTAAACATTAATGTAAATTTAAAGCTACCATTAAAATTTTGGAATTGAATTTAAGTAATAACCACAACTGACAAAATCTCCTAATAAGATTTTGGGCGACGCCCCGGGGAGCGGGCGTCGTCTTCTCTTATGGAATCCTTTTTATTTTGGCCTATTGGAAGGAGCTTGTTATTATTAGCATTAAGGTCATGTTATGTTAATTAGTTTTATTTTGTTGTTATATAACAGAGTTTCCTTAAAAACTCACACGGCGAAATTTGAAAATGTTAGGCAGGTTTCGGTTTGCATTTGTTTGCCATTATTGACAAGTATAGTTATTAACAAGCTACTTGTTCCACGCCCCTAGCCACCGTTTTAAGCAGAATTCAACGTTTTACATGAATTGGTAAAATCTGCAAATACAAATTTTAATAAAACATATTGCCAGTTATGTCTAAAATGCATTAGTGGGGAACAAAATACGGACCCGGGCATTCTATGTGGGTTTTTAAACAGATAAAAGTTTTGTTTTATTTTGTTATTATAGTGAACAAACTGCAGTACGTTTTTTGTTGTTTTTTTTTAATTATAGGTAACATAAATTAACGTGGGCGGGCAGCGAAAATTCCACAGTATTACCAGTCCCAATGTCAAATGTCATATGATTCAAGGTATTTCCTTTTGACAGTGATAACTACATTATATAGCAAAAAAGATTTTCTTCGTTCTTTACAGTTTTTTTTTATATTTGTTTAAAATTTTAAGGAAAAGACCACATTTCAATTTGATTAACCTGTGTATAACAAAAATATAATGTGTTTTAAGCTCCCCCTTATTGTTTTTTTTAAATGAAGGGAAATGTTAGGATTGGAAATATTATTTAAGAATGTAAAGACAGTTGTTTTATTATTTTATTAAGTAATCATTTAGAAAATACAATTCAATATCCTGTGTTTTACTTTATTTACTTTTCCACTGGTTAACGATGCATTTGCACGAAGATCGTTTTCATTTCTGTCCAAGAAATCTTTTTTTTTGCTGTACTTTTAATCTGTGCACGTAAAATCTAATCATTAAAGGTAGCTGATACATCGGATTAGTTCAAAAAAACGAAATATAGCACAGTTTCATATTTCTGCGGTTGAAAGTGTCATTATTAATTTTAAGACATTAATTACACTTTCCTTTATCCGTTTAGAAAACATTTCTACCCAATTATCAAGAAAATAAAAAAACTTTGGCATAGTATTTGCCAGCCTTTCTCGGTATCTCCGGCAGAATGCCCAAATATAATGCCTAAATCATTTTTAAAACTTTGATCATTCGATTACCCTGCTTCGCTGGGAAAACATTACTTATGATCTATTTTTATCCTTGCAACTAAAATATCGATAAAACACCATTGGAGTATCAAAAACAAACACTATTATCATTCCAGGCGCAGGCTGGTTTTTCATGAAAATATACTTTTTTTTCAAAAGCACAACAGAATATACGCACACATAAACATTAGCAGTTTTCTTTGTGTGCGAGTTTTGTGTGCGAGTTATTGTTTTGGTTCTTTCATAGGTTTAAACAAAAACACATCATGTGATTACAGGTTCATTGTTATTGGTGTTGTTAGCAGAAGAAATACAAAACAAAAAAAAAACATGATGGTTATTAGAATTTGGAATTATTGGAAAAAAATGTACAAGGGTTTAAACACATGGAAGGCTTAAGTTCCCGAGTTTTTTAAATATTTTGTGAAAAGCAGATTTTAAGATTTTGTTACCTGTTGTCAACGAAGTATTGAACACATGGGGCCGGAAATACAAAAAATATGCAGAACAGACAACTTAGGCTAAACACCATTATTTTAAATATTCGTTGTCTTTAGTTCTTCATTTTCTATATTCATTCTATAATTTGGTTGACATGTTAGGAAAAGATTCAGAAAACTTTGTCACTGAATAAAACGGGGAAAAACTCCCAACTTTTTTCCCCCAAAATAAAATTATGTGATTTTTCATGTAATAAAAAAGACATGAATTAAAAAAACCCCTTTAAAAAAAGGAAATTTTAGGATTAAAAAAGCGTTTGAAGTTTGTCATTAAACTATGTTATTTAATCTGAAAAGTTTCCTTATTTGGTGTCTAGAATTTAGATGAAAATCTAAAACTTAATTAAGATTGTGAGATAAGAGAAAAATTTAGATATTATATTCGATTTTTTATATAATGATATTGAGTGTATTTTTTGCGAATAAAATTTATTATAATAAATGCAATGCGTCGTTTCGAATCCGCCGCAAAATATCAGACTATTTTAACACACATGCCAAATGGAGGCAACTATCATTCATACGCTTAACTTATTACTTACAATGATATCTTGATACTATTAATACACTATTTTAGTATTTTAGAAAATTGTGCATTATTTTCAAGTCATTCTCTCATGAAAAATACGTTTTTTATAGTTTGCCTTTTATCCAAAATTGAGTTGGAATATTACAAATAACGCCATTTCAAAACTTGTTTGTATTGTTTAAAAGACGAATAAATATTATTGTGAATATTTCTTATATCATTAACTAAATATGAACTGTTATAACTGAAACGATTTAAAAAAAAGAAAACATCGAGTTCGTCAAAGGAAACAACCATACATGTTGACACTTAATTTTTATTCATTGACAGATGAATTAAAAAGTAATAACATTTATTTAAGGGTTTAAAAGTTTTGCTAGGAAGAACATTTAATAAGTATGAGATGAATTGATTTGTCAGAAATTGTAGGTTGTCTTCTTCAATTTGTGGACTGGGGGGTGCAATTAAGAAACAGTTTATTTAATGATTAGTCTTAATAATGCTCAGTACCAAACACTTTTAAAGCCTGATCTTGTTGAGGCTCAAGTCTCACGAGAATGATAGGGCACACTTGGCAAATTTATATCGAGAAAATGATTGGTAAAAACGGCAGTAAGACGACAGTACTTGAGTCTTAAAAACGATATACATATCAAATGATAGTAAAAATATATAAAATGTGCATGAACAATAAGAAAAGTTTATTGAAAGAATATGTCAGACAAACGTTGAATCTTATTTCAAGTAGTAAATAATTCAAACAATAAAAGAGTGGACTTTTTATCCACAGCATAAACCAATGTTAACATTTAAAGAAAAGGAAAAGTCAAATAATTATCGCTTTCAATTTAAACTATATTTTTGGATCAGGTAGAAAATTGCAAAAAAAATAGTTCATTGTATAAGTACAAACCTGTGAACAAAACTCAATTCTAACCTCACAACAAACATGTATTACATTGCAGTGTTGTATTTTGTAATTAAAATGAAAGTGATATGATTGTTTTATTATAATTCATATTTTGTCATTCGTTACTAACATTGAATATCAATTTACAAAGCGAGAATTTATATTTTCTTATGAGGGAAATTGATTATATTTAATAGGTTGAAATGTTAATTTAAGATCAAACAACGATTTATCAAATTAATGCAACAAAGAATATATCGTAATTTGTTACTTCAAACTATTTTCTCTGTAAAAAGATAGGGCATGGGCATCCCAGTTCCATGACCGAGCGTATTTAGTTAATGCAATAACATATTCAGACAACTGTGAAATATTAACGGCAGTTTGGATAACATGTTGGTTTGACCATGTGAATGAAAATACGAGCAATAGTCGTCCAGAGGGAGAACAATATTTTATTACTGGATCTTTCATTTCTTTTCGCGTATTGTATGTATATAAGTTGTGCCAAAATACCTTTGTAGGTTTCATTTGATATTGTGCGTGGGTTAATGGTATTGTAATGTTGTGCATCATTTTTCCGGCTAGGTCATCTGTATAAGGATGATATCACAGGAAAATGCCATTTATTTATTCAGTCTTCATCTCACATTTAAACACAATTTCGTAACAATGGATTGTTGCAGTGCAAACTCATGCTAGTTGTTTGAAAGTGATGGACTTAATTGACATTTTAAAATTTCAGTAAATTTTCCAAAATTAGCATGCGCTTGATCAAGTTCCTACAATGACAATATTCAACATAAACTAGTAATTGTCGTATTTGATTATTCTTTTCATAATCTAAAAAATATATATATATATTTGAATGTGCTTTTCATTGCGCTCATTTAAAGCAGCTATTTGTGTACAGAATTAAAGTCAGTTACAAGCGTGCAAATTTTTTTCAACTGTGTAACTGTTGATATTAAGCACTTAAGATTTAGATGTGGTAACACATTATTTTGTCACTAAAGGTTATTCTTTCTCATTGGTGGTTTAATACAAGAAAACAAGATATATGTAAGCCAGTTTGTCATAGGACCTGAATTTCATATTCTCAAGAGAAAAAAGGAATAAATAAAGTATGTTAGGTTTTTTTTTCTCTCTTTATATTTCTATGTTATTAGTTGCCGGGACTCGTTTATTATTTTCGAGGCAGTAATAATGGATATTTGTTTTATTACTGACAATTTAAGTTTTCTCCTCTCTTTAAATTAAAATTGTCTGTGAAACATAACAGAAATGAATAAAATTTCTTTATTATGACGTACATATAAACAACAAAAACTATAATATTATTCTTAAACTCATGAAAGAAATCGCACAAAATGGTTGCTGTTATATCAACTGTTTATTCTAAGGCTGTTTTATTGTATAATCACACCAATTAAATATTTAATATACACGAAATGAAATAGCAAGCAATTATTTCTATATTATTTTCCTTACATAAATATTTATATTTAAGTTTCACCAGACTTTTTTTTAAACAACTTTAACGCTTTGATACTGTTTTTTTGATAAGGAAAACTTTTCGAGTTCGTCTGAAATCAGCTTCAACGATAATATATACACTCGTAAATTATATCAGAATAGCACTTACTTGAGGAGAACTTTAATCAAGTGACCATAGTAATTGAATTCATAGCTTGTCTGTCTGTCTTTTATTCTTCTGCCTTATCTAATTATGGTGCACATGGAAGCTTATTGTTCGTTCATATGTATTTTATATGATAATATGTAATAAGAAAAATAAGAAATAGTCAATTATCTCCAAAAAGCAGATTCACTAAGCCCACAATGATTAAGTTGATAAACTGTTCGAGATGAAAACCTAAATATCACGAGTCATTAAAGTTCTCTTATTGACCCTAATATGCTGCATAAAATGCAAAATTAAGAACACGAATGAAATCAGCACTTACAAACCACATTATTTAAAGAAATCATTCCAAATGTAATTGCAAAGCCATCCCCCACCTCCGTTCACATCGCAGCACTTAGTAATACAATACCACAGATATATTTCTTAACTCGTCCGGTCTTCGTCTTTCGTCCAAGGCAGTTAATTACAGAATTGGCGAAACGTTATTTAAAAAGGAACTCAGTAAAGAAGATGTGGAAAAGTAAATGCGTTATTGCCGTTATTGTTATTATTGAATTAAGTAAGTTTTCTACTAATACTGTTTACTTGACAGCAGTACAAAAAAAATAATTCAGTTAATTGAATTTAAGAAATAATAATTGAGTTTTACATGTACGAGACAACTATTTTTTGTTATGTTTACCATAAGAATACATTGATATAATAAATATTGTACTATTAGTATTATATCATTTGTTTCTTATTCTGTATAGTAGATAAAATCAATACAACACTTTATTTGATATAGGTAAACCATGAACTTACTTATTAATAAATAATTTTTGTTTAATTGAATGTTGTTTCCTGTTTTAACCATTAAACTATCGCAATATAGGAAATAAAGTTACTTTGTGTCCGTGACAGTTCATTCAACATTTAGGGAACGTTAGTATTAGACATAAAAGCATGTTGTCTGAAACCATTTAACATGGCGCTTTTAAAAGGAAATATGTAATGCATATAGGTAAAGCATATTTGTTTTCTTGTTTAAAACCAAGAGAAACCCCAAAAAACAAGGCAGTACTAATAACAGATGGTGCATCTCGTTAAACTCTTAAGAATTTATAGCATACAAATTGTCAAGAATTTTTATGTGAGGCTACTTTTGGAATTGTTTGCTATTTCATAATATTCAAGGAAATTGTATCACGTGATACATATCGAAATTTAGGTAGGGAGGTTACTTAATATGCAAATGATACAATTAATTTTATGTACACATTTCTTTTGTTTTATTTCGAAGCATAGGAGGTATACAAATTGGCCGTAAGAAACAAAATACATGTATACGCAGTTTTACCCTCCATATATCAAATTGAATTGAGAATCAAGTTGTTTCCCAAACAAACATACTATAAACAACTGATATGAAAATGGAAAATAACTGTGTATATAACTATGATGTAACTGCGATGCAAAGAGCGACAGGCACGAAAACTATCGTGACAAACTCAATTTACAAAAGATAAATTATATCATATTTATTATATGACATCTTTCCCTGTAGTGTTGGTTTCCACATTGCCATTATCATCATACTAATATTGTCTTAATCATCTGACACCTTGTATAACATATGAATTCAGGAAGTACTTTTACTGATGATTTAATGACAGAAATAATACCGATTTGGCGTGGTTAATAATATGAGATTATCAAATATTTTGTTAAATATCACAGATGCATCAAACAAGCAAACATTATTAAGAGCTGCAAAAGTTCAATACAACATAAACATGGATTAATGTGAAATTACAAAAGCAACAAGGCAATGTCGTTTAATGTATTGCCCGTGTCAAACAAATTAAGCTTAGTATCTTTTTTTTTTATTTTGCGCTGTTAGGTTTCACTGTAAATTGTGCAAACAATACATGTATTGAGTTAAAGGATTGCTTATTAAAATAAAAGCAAAATATAACAGCAGATAAATTATATTAAAATATTTGGCAAATAAGTAAGAATATTATGTAATATTGGTTGGAAACTCTAATTTATCGTTTAATTGTTTCGTAAAAATTCGTTTTTTTTTACAAAACGTTCGTTAAATACTTATAAGTGTTTGTAAAGGCTGTTAAAGTCTATTACAGTATACGTCATATTCAAATTGTTAATATAAATAAACTAAAAGCCGAAATAGATTTTTTGCAAGAAAAATTATTTATTCATACGTTCTTACGTTTCTAAAATTATATCATTATTGAGTAAAAACTAACTTAAAGGCAAATAGTGATAGCTTATTTAAACAAAATGGGTAGTAAGGCTCGACAAGAAATATCTATTTCGTTTGATATTATTTTTCATAATTTATTACAAGTATAATTGTAATGAAATTTTAGAAGAAAAATGAGTAAACAAGCATTCGATATCAGCCAAAATTATGATTGTAAACGTTTGAGACTAACTACATGTATAATCTGGCATAATTAACATGGAAAAAAATAAACACATTTTATTGAAATAAGGTTGAATGCTGGAGGTTACTTACAGTTGTTTTCTTTCTTTTTTTTCATGTTTTGTAAATTTAACAGGTTGACGGAAATAACCGTAATATATTTAGCTAACAAAATCAAATACATATAGTATTGGTGATCATTGCTTTAAAAATGAATACCTAGTATTCCTGTATTCATGATCATAACTTTAACTATCTTTCTGCTTTCTATATTGTATCGTCAATTTATAACCAGTTAATCTTAGATAATATGATTTGTTCATTGATTGCATTCTTTATGTCGACAAAGGTGTGTCAGGACTAACATAAAACATGTTTCAGACAAATGAACATAAGCCGGCACTAGAAAATTGTTCACCATTTATGAGACAAACTGATAAAATATCAAATAAAGAAACGCTAATATCAAATCTATGATCTACACAATCGATCTTACTTATTAACTTGAAAAGATGCATTTTTTTGCTTTGTTCTTCAAAACTGTAGAAATAAATGTCTATAGCTTAGTTTTTTTAATAAATCAAAACTGATCTCTGTTATAAGTCCAAATATCCAGTTCAGTAATTGCCAGTGTAAAACAGATACATTTAAACATTGAAAATAAATTTTAAAGAAAGGTTAGCAATTTGAATACAATTAGAAATAAAGGAATATATCTTAGAGCTGCAACTGATGAGCAGAATAAAACAAAATAGGTAGAAAATAATAGATAATTTAATTCTGCTCGATAATTTAACAAAGATCGTACATTGCACTGACCATGATTTAACTTAATATAAAGTGTATAAAACATACCATTATATATCTAATAAATTTAACTAATCGACAATCTGCATTTGTGCCTCATGACTGTCCACTATATTCCCCTACTGAATCCAAAAGAAATTTTAATTTGAACAGTTTTGGTGCACTAAACGGCCGTTCATATATTTTGACGTGACGTTATTTACGTTATATAAACATTGCGTTTAGACGCGCTCAATGTTAGCGTTATACTATTTTCAATGTGATAATTGAGATAATAGGTGTCAATATGATATTTTTAATGTGATTTACTGTTACATAATTATGACGTTTATTAAACAGATATTACAAATGTATTAATGATACATGTTGTTACAATGTTTAATTTGTTTAGACAATGTTAACTGTCATTTTCTTGAACTCACAGAAAATGGCAATAAATAAATAACGTGTAAAAAGTATACTTTGTATCTGTCAAATCCTACAACTATGTATACAACAAAACCATTCATTTCATTAATTATTTCCTTTTCTTCTAAAACAATTGACAGGGGCCACAAGGCTACTCTTGATGAAGGTGGTTAGTGTTGGTGGTTGTGGTGGTTTTTTTATCGTGTTGATGATAATGGTAGTGGTTTTGTTGCTGATAATGGTGGTGTGGATGATATTGGATGCGGTTTTGGTTTAAACATATTTATTCAAGCTCGATTGCCAAACAAGTTCTTGCAACTTATATTAATCACTTTCGAGTTCGCTTCTTGGAACCAACCATTACTGGTGTCATATGGAGAAACATGGTCGTGACCCGAGTAGGGCTCGAACCCATGATATCTGGGTTGAGAGGCAGACACATTAACCACTATGCCAACGCTCCCCTTGGTCCCTTGCTGGTGGTTTTGTTGGGGGGAGTGATGATGATGATGATATTTCAAATTAAACACAAGATATATACAGCCTATCGGCTCGTACAATATGACTTTTCAAGCTGTGAACTCGTCCAGATATATTCTCGTATTGTACAGTAAAATGTATAATAACCTAAAATTACTACTTTATGGTTCGTAGCTTCTCTGAGATGCATTTATGAATGAAAATTCAAATATCTACACTTTTTGCAATAACACAAATCATGCAAAGTTATGAGTTTAGTAAGCCATGTCAGGTATATAATAAAAAATCAAGATTGTGGTTTTTTTGTGTCTGCTTGTCTTTTATACATATTTCCTGGAATGTATTATAACTATAAGCCAGTATACACATCTTTTGTTGAATTCAGTATTTTGATTTATTGGCGTAAGTTTTTATTTTGTAATTTACTAGACAAGTACGCAGTCAATACAAGACAATATTTGTTTAAAAAAATACATTTTAACGATGAATAATTACCATCATATTAACAGACTACTGTAATTATTTTCCCAGAGACAATACAAGAAATGACCACCAAACGAACCTAAAAAGTGTTAAAAATGTTTTTTCTAGACGAATGACATGCCTGATACATTAAAATTGTTTGTTATATAGGGTTGGCCGACCAAATTTTTTCGCAAAATGTCCCAAAGATGATTAACCTCATTTTCATTGAATTTTCTGCCGATCACAAGATTGACTTATACCTTTTTAAAATGAAAATATCCAAATAAAAGATTATCCTAGACACTTAAGAAATAGTTCATTTTCTAAAGAAAACAATGCAGTAGTAATTTCTAATATATTTTAATATTCAATTTAGTAAACATTACATTTTCACCCAATCACTTTATGACCCATTGAATCTTACGGTTTCCCTTCATACATTAGCTTCAACTGTTGTGATTGACCCATTCGTTCGCTGAGGCTTTGGCATAAACACGTAGGTGATATGGTTGTTCATTTTTCTCTCAAATTTGGCATGTATAAATATAATATTTAAAGAGCCACAGCAACAAACGAATTTCAATACATATTATTATTCTAAAAACTACGAGTAAGAATCTGACAAAATATTTATATCCCTGTAAAATGTAAACAGTTATAGAATAGGTCATTACGAAGTTCATATAAATGTGTTCATTTAATTTTTGTCTTAAAATAAATATTTCTCACTTTCATATCTTAGTTAAATAGTGTATATAAATGTACGAGTATGTTTTGTAACACTAATGAAACTTAAAAAAGAGAATATTATTATATAAGAACGCTTTGTTTTGAGACATGTGGATTTTTATTTTGTTCTAGATAAATGCTTAACTTGTTAAGTGTTATTTACCGTAGATGATATCAAATGTTTGAATTGAAATGATAACGACTCACGTAACTAAATATGGTCACATATAAATACATTCATTGTATATCATGGATATTTACTTCTTCATAAAATGTTAAGATTGTCCTGAAATAATACATTTAAATACAATAACATGTATGTTTGTTTAAAAGAAAATGAATATGTCTTTGCTATTACAGTAGGGTGAACGTTTCGGTTGTCAAAAATAGCGTTTTTCGTGCGTCCGTTTTTCGTGTAACGTGCGTGCGTATAGCGTGCAACGTGCGTTTGCTGAAACGCTTTCTCAAGCGTGCATCGTTTACAAGCGTTTAACGTTTATCGTTTTCCGTGTATCGTTTTTCGTTTATCATGCGTCTGAAAGCGTGCGTTTCTAATTTAGCGTGCGTCTGCGTTCGTCTAAGCGCTTAAGTACCGTGTTTTGCATCTGTTACTATTGAGAAGTAAAAGAATATCTTAGTTAGATATATTATGTAAATTTCTTGTTTCTTAAACATATGTAAGAGATGTTCTGTGTCCCTGCCAAAGAAAAATATTATATAAAGAAGTATTATTGTGATATTTACACAGGGTCTTTCAAGACCCTGATTTACATTAAAGTTTTAAAGTTTGTGACCTCGCGGTGAATACTGGTCAGATTTCTACATGCTTTACGCCGAAGATTAATTAGTTTTAATCCTAGTTCACATACGCATAAGATTTAATTACTAATTAATTGCAACATTTTTGATATTCAATTCAGCAAACAGGTGTTTATATGCGTACCCCACCCCCTTGACAAGTTCATCTTCTGACTTTTCATCAAATTTAAGACTGTCCGAACCCTATCCGAATCCTATTTAGGGTGATAATTATTTTAGACAGTTCCTTCCTATTTTTCTTGACAGATTTATATTGATATGTAACAACCTGGCAGGAACTCGAACCGCTGACACTCGGAATACCATTCCGCGGCTCTTGAGTTCCTCTGAGCTATTCGGCGTCTTACACGTTTTACTTGTTAAAATACTGAATAGTTATAAACCTACTGTGTATGCAAATATTTCTTCGAATTTCCCAGGGTCACTTCGTTCCACATTATTTCTTCAGAATATTCAAATTGGCATATGTACTATTAATATTAATACAAAGGTTGTAAGGTTAGCATTAAATTGTTAATATCTTAACTGTATATTTTTCAGTTAGCAACTTTATATGAATGACCACTCTAACAATATAACTAATTTTCTCCTTACGTCGCCCATCATAAGCAAGTGTTAATCATGCAGTTTGAATCGATAAGAGAATAATAATTAATCTGTATTTAAATTGTCAGTACACATTAAATGACATTTTCATTTGTATGTTAACCAGTCAAATACCAGGTTAGCTGATTAAGTTTTCCGGCAGGCTTTTATTATTTTACGATTCAATAAATTAAGAAAATCAAATGAATACAAAACTGTTTGAAATATTTATAAATTACAATTACATCTTTAACTATTTTTATAAGATATTTTATTCCATGCTAACCAGTGAAATACTGGGCTCCATCCGTGAAATCAAATCTATATCACTCAAATTGTGATTGATATAATTTTTGTTTACGTGCATATAATTTTTGTATCATTCAAAATTTGGCCTTCTTGTCGTTTAATTTAAGTGTGGTCACTACACGAAAAAACAAAGAATATCCTCTATTTATTAACATTGTGCTATTGATCTCGTGAGCGATGATTCATCCTTTGAATCATTGTCAACATGGACGTATTCATACGCTTTATCAATA